>NC_136108.1:31466064-31641064 GCF_965212315.1 Lampetra planeri | reverse complement strand
CACGACACCACAAGAGGGTGGGTGGCCAGCACCACGCCCGACCGCCTTTGTTCGTTTCCCGTGAGCGGGAATCGAACTCGGGTAGCCGGGTTCGTAGCGCAGCGCGCTAACCACTACACTACCGCTCTCCACACCAGCACGATCGGTGGTGTCAATTCACACGGGAAGCCGAGGATTTGTCCACGCTGTGGTGTCGGGGTTTGGGTCCCATGCTGTTTCATGGGACATGTCACAGCGCAGGGGTGTCGGGGGTCGGCATTGCTGAAGGCAGCCACACAGACAACACGGACAGATACCACCGCACCTGATGCTACGTCGTGCAGTACGTGCCGTGGCGTCCGCACTGCGTTGTGTTGCAATAATCGTTCCTCTCAGGGTAGACATCAGTAGGGGGATCAAATAATCGCTGATCGGAACAAATATTTGTGTCCGCGATGGGACCCTTTCGCCAGTGTCGAGGAATTGAATGATAAAAATGGCTAATTCCTGTTCTGGCATGAATATAGGTGTTTAAGATGTGCATTATCCTTGTGCTGCGCACCGTTTGGCAGCCTTTGGTCAAGCACTGGTGAGGCAGTGCCATAAAAGAGTCTGTCTCTGGGACAGGCTAACTAGTTTCAAGGGCAGTGCACAAATAACCAGGCATATGTTTTCAGTTTCTTTTTACCACAACTATGTGAGGTTACGCAGACGTGATGCCTTGTAATTGATGTCTATCTGACGATGTTCGAACATCTTTAACGCTTTCCCGAAACCGGAAAATAAAAAAGAAAAGAAAATAACTTTACCGGTACCGAGGCTCCCGCAAGGCACAGTTTGGTGCCAGCTACCGTAGAGTGCAGCGGCCGTGTCGCTACGGTTCTTTGAGGTGAGTAACGATGTCTTTAAAAACAACAGCGTGTTCTGAGATTCAGAGGTGAAACGGGACCCAACCCTGCAACTTGCAGACGCCTCGAAAAGGGAAAGGGTTGACACCTCGCGCATTGAGGTCAGCAAGGGTAAAAGCCTTTTAATCATTCCAATATCAATGTCCCGCACCTGCTGCCTGCCCTGCAGCGTGGTGAGCTGCTCCCCGCCGGCCTCCTCGTCGCGGTCGTAGGCCGCGATCGCCTCCTCCGTGGCGTCGAGCCACTGGCCCAGCTCGTCGCGCGCCGCATGGAAGCGCACGGCCAGGCCGAGGGCCTTCTCGAGGGCGCGCTGGGCCCGGGCGCCGGAGGCCGAAACCTCGCCGTAGCGGCCGCGGAGTCCGTCCAGCTTCTCCTGGATCAGCAGGACGTCGTCGCCTGCGCGTCGGATGGATACAAAAAAAATAATCTGTAGATTATACCCCGTCCTTGCACGCGGACGATGGTAGCAACGCATGCTCAGGAGCTGGATGCCGACACGTCGAGCGGCCGCTAGCCACGACGACGGGAGGGCTTCGGGGGAGAGCTCGTTGTCTCGGCGTGTGCTGTGTGCTGTGTATGTTGAACTTCTTTCCCACCCTGCGGAAGCCGACTGTGCTAATCGGAGGTGTGCTGCCACACTCGGCCGGAGGGCTGGCTTCGGAGGGGAGGTTTGTAAGGGCCCTGGTCCGGCAGTAAACACATCTATAGACGGTGACATAAAGCCACGCTGGTTGTAGGGTCTGGCCTCGCGCAGAGAAATCATTAATGTTGCCTTATTCCGTGACGGTATAGAAGAGCTAATCACAGTGGTATGGATAACTCATCAAACCACGCGCACTTTTAGTGTTTATTTTCCAGCTAAAGCGATCATAACTTTGCCGGTCAATATCTCACGGCGTGTGTCAATATCGTAAACTTAACTGCGCTCCCAAATAACAAGTTACATGCTAAACATAATAAGCACAGATTTACATTTTAAAATATACCACCTATAACAATCTCTGTAGAGAGGGCCACATGATGGGCATAGCTGAACATATATCAGCCAGTAAATTACACACAAATACAGAACGTATTGGAGTTTCTTAAATTCTCCCACCTCTGTCCACCCAGCAATATTAAACGGGTGCATCGCAATTAGCCGATTATTGGCAAGCTGCGTGTGGTGCGGTAAAGTGTGAGCACTCTCACCCTCTTCAGGGACGTCTAGCCAGCGTGGAAGAGTAGGCCAAGTATCCTCTTTTGAGGCTCTAGTGGACGCCCTTACACCAGCAGTGCCATGAGCGAGCTCTTTACTTCTCCAAAGATGTTACATTTGTTGTTATTTTTTTAGAACGTTCAATAGTTGCTCAAAGTAATAAACTAAACAATTTTTAATTTAACCAGGTAAGTACCCACTGAGTTACAAAGCTCTTTTTGCAGAAGCGACCTGGCCACAAATGATAGCTCAATGAAGTGGCTCATCGTCACGTGGAAATGTCGAGCAGCCAAATACTCTAAACGCGTGTTTCTAACAATATAATATACATCGTTGCAGATGATAAGTGGTGGCTGTTTTGCCTGTGACTTGGGAGTAACCCACCTGTTGTCTGCTTTAGCAGAGCGTGGCCGTTTTTGATGGCCTGGTCCACATCCTGTTTCCGTGACACAATCTCCTCGTGTAGAATCTGTAAGGTGATCAAGCGGCGGTGAGAGATTAACAATATTCAATTAAAAAAAATATTCACACGGCCCGTGAATACGCCTCGAAATCAAGTAAAAAAGCACCCATGCAATGCTAAAATAAAATGTTAATTAAAAACAGATGAGAAAAAATGTAACTTCTTGAGTATGAAGTGAAAAGCTCAACTGAAAAGGTCACGCCAATGCAAAATGAAAAAAAACCAACCATCTGTAAATTAAGGCACACTTACTGATTTAAATGAAATTCAGAAATTTTAAGATGGGAGAGTGATAATGCATGATTGCGGTTAGGAGGAGAGGTCTGCCAATTTGTGTCTGTGTCTATATCCTAATTGCTGCACGTTCTATAATGGGAAGTGCGTGTACCAGATGTTCATCGTATTGGGCCTGCAGAGGCTCAGGCCTGTAATCCAGGATGTTCCGTAGAGCTGCCAGCCGGTCCTGGGTTTGTGCCAGCCAAGTGAGCAGGGCCACTTCGTTCTCCCCGAAGATGCGAGCATTCTCCAGCGCCTCGTTGAGCAAAGCGGCGCGTCGCTCGCTCCTGAGTTGGGCCTCTGCATGCCTGGCCTGGGCCACCCCCAGCTTCGCCTGGAGCCGCTGCCCATCCTCACTGCAGCTCAGTCCCATAAGTGCTGAGGATAGCTCCTGGGCTTCTTCCAGAGGTTTGGCCCTCGAGGCAATGTCTTCTGCCACACACTATTGTGTGTTCAGTGTCGTTATATAATTAAGCGTTGTAATTGCGCGCATGTCCAATTTTGTTCGGACGGTTTGTTGTTGTGTTTGTGGCGAAAAAAAAAAAAAAATTAATCAAAAGGGGCATGCAAGGATTATAAATGCAAAACATAAATGTAACAAAACACAATGGAAAAAAATTATAATAAAAAAACACAAGCACATGTAGGTACAATTTCAAGGAGTAAACCCTTAAAGTAACTCTAGATTTGAAGCTTTCGTGACTGCAATGATTCATATTCTCAGGTTT
The DNA here is from genome assembly GCF_965212315.1 of Lampetra planeri. Taxonomy (NCBI): domain Eukaryota; kingdom Metazoa; phylum Chordata; class Hyperoartia; order Petromyzontiformes; family Petromyzontidae; genus Lampetra; species Lampetra planeri. The sequence goes on along the minus strand of NC_136108.1, from coordinate 31,637,512 downwards.
TTTCGGTAAAGTCACGTAGGTAAAACATTAAAAGTAATGAAAGTAAAATAAAACAAAACAAAAATAAAAATAAAATTCACACTATTTTTAAGGAATATAAAGATTAAGAATATGTTGGCACTGATATGTCTGTGACTAAAATCACGCAAAAATGTGACCGATCTCATCAGAGATCAGAAGCCAGCAGGCACCGAGCCTGGCTAACACTTGGGTAGGTTACCACCAGGGCTTGCCAGGTGCTGTAGGCATGGTGCTGAGGTGGCCAGAAGACAAAAGTGCTGAACGTCACCCCCTCCCAGATGTTGCCATGGAATTGGTAAAACTTGCCAATGCAGGACCCTCCTGGATATATATAATTGGCAGTATATGAATTGCTTATGAGATACAATAATTACATTTTCATTGTCCATAAATACAAACATGCCACTTCAGTGATAACGACTTCTGCTCTGGATGAGAGCATATCATGAACACCACACACTGCTTGCACACCACGTGGCATGACAATATCATGTCTAAAGCCAGTGGTACAAAATTCCACATTCATATGCCAGAAACCAGTCAAAAAGGGCACCCGGTCTGATCATGAAATCTGCCACTCTACGGCAAAATAAACGGGCAACGGTTAGTGGGACAGCTGTGGTTGTTGGGGAAGGCCATGGGCGGTGAAGGCCGCACCTTGTGCTGGTCTATCTGCTCCTGGATGGCTGCGGTCTGCGTGCCGATGGGCTCGGCGTTGGACAGCCGCCTCTCAACGGCCGTGAGCCAGTCGAGCAGTGGCTCGAGCGTGTCGTGGAATCGCCGCGCCACCGACAGGATGGCTTCCAGCTGCCGTTGCCTAAACGCGAGCGCCATGTGTGAAACAAACGTGCGGTGGGGGGGGGGGGGAGACGCACACACGAGCAAGAGTGAGCGAGCGAGTGCGTGCATTCTGTTGGAACATGAACGCAGTGCAGCGATTTGATGAATCGTCGTGATTCTGACCCGCCATTCTACTCAAGAATGACTTGATTTTCTGTCCCGGGTTATGTACGTCTCAAGCAGTGGTTAAATGTTAGGGTCGAGCTGTGGATTCGTGATAATTATTAGTTTTCATGTCGCGTCGTCGTTCAGGCAAATTGTATATCACAATCGACTACAGATGAGCAGGAAGCAGCCAAGTGGTGAGCTAAGTGCGAACCCTGGTGAAGGATTATTAAGACCTGGGATTGAACCCAGGTTTTCAGTGCTCATTAAATTATGTGAGTGTTATTGTATACATTTATTATTGTAGGTGTATTGAAGATGCAATGATTAATAATACCATCTTCAATACACCTTCACTCATTTTCAGGAGTTATTAATCATTACAAGACGATTTTTTCCACAGATTTTTACACAATATTTCCATTCACGTGGTTACTTTGTAATTTTCTCGTCATTCAACAGTGGGGGTGAAAAATGTGGAGTGTAATATAATAATGTTTAATTATTATCGCCATTATCATCTCATCATATGCTTGGCTTCCCTACGAGTTAGATCTCCTCTCCTATACAAAAAAAGCCCTCATTAAGGCCTTGGCCCAACATCAGAATGCGAGACGCATGCTGCCCTGGTCGCTTAGAACCGCGGCTAATGGCAAAGCGATGACTCTCCGCCACTCGCGAGACCCGCGAGTGAGTCAAATGAATTCCATTCGCATTCATGTTCGTCCGCTTGTTGAAAAACCGGGACCTCGTCGACCCCCCCCCCCCCTCCAAAAAAAAAAAGTCAGGCGAAGCGTGCCACTCATCCGCGGCGAAAAATGTTTTAGAGTTGCTAAGCTCTTTTTACGCTCTTTCTGCCGTCACCCCAAGTATGCCCAAGGCCCATCAGTGGCCCCATTCTCTAAGTTGACCCCCCCCCGACCCCGCCTCTCTCGCCCTCCTCAACGCCCATTATTCTCGGTCCCAAGCAGAGGTCGCAAACGGGTTTTGATTCCTTACCCGTACCCGTACCCAGCCGCACCAGGGTCACAAACGGCTACCCGTACCCGTACCCTGCCGGGTACGAGTAGCCGGGTATCGGGTAGGGTACGGGTATCGGGTACCCGGTTGCGACCTCTGATCCCAAGTCGCCGCATCCGAACTGCCCAAGCTGCCCCCGACACACCCGTGGCAACTCGTGGGTAGCCTGACCGTGCGCGCCCGTCCGTGTCTGGCAGCTGGGACGAGCCAGCGCGCAGATGCGTTCTAAATATACGAAACGCGGGGGGAGGGGGGCGGGGGCCCTCTCGTGTTGCACGGGGATGCAATACGCGGGCGGAGGGCGCGGACGCGAGTCCAACGCGACGTCGGCCCGCAATGCATCGCGACGCGAGCCTTGGCGCCACGGAGGACCAACGAAAAGTCCTGAAATAGCTTTCTTTTATTAGCGCATTTGCGTGCGTGTGTGTACGTATGTTTTTATAAACAAAGATTCCTGTAAAAAAAAACTCTTAATGGACTGTTGCGGTGGTGGGGGAAAGTGCTGTTAGCGAGCACCTATTAAGTATTGAGGCGCGAGCAGCGCACAAGGGCGTGGGGTGGCCGGAAACCGCACCCCGGGCCGCCTTTGTCTCCCTAGTGCTGATGTATACGCATCGCACCAGGTGCTTATATAAGGCTGAGCTGGTCTAGAGGAGACCCAGGACCGGTTCACAATTCGCAAACTGATGCTTGGCCGTGGCCAGGAATGGAACTGGGTTTCGTAGCGAAGCGGGCGAACAGCTACACGGCCGCGTCCCCGTGCGAGCGAGGCGTGTTTAAACGCACGCGCGCCGAAACTTGCAATAATGCAAATCTCGAGGCAGCCCGCAGCCCCTTGCGAGCATTTTTCCTGACAGTTACAAGAAGAGCGTTTGGCCGTGCAGACCGTGAAAAAAAAAAATTATCTGGGTTTTTGGGAATTGATTACAAGAGACGGCTAATGCGGCTTGACACGAGGGCTATGATTAATGACGCAAGTTGATCCGCCGAGGTTTTTGGTTTTTTTCTTCTGACACTTTCTCCAAGAGCTCCGCAAGGTCCTGATACATTTCGAGACTCTCCTTGCAGACTCGCGGCACATCGGTGCGTTCCTGGAGGCCAGGAATTGTTTCAAAGACGAGCCGATCAATCACGGGACACGCCAACGCATCCGCCAAAACCCACCTTGGCCGGGCCTCTGCAGAGCTTCAAAACCCGACCGACAGAAATAAATTGCACATTTGAAATATGTCGCTCATTAAGACTCGATCGAAAGAAAGGAAAGAACGGAGGGTTTTGTTTTTAAACTTACCAGAGACGCTCGCACAAATGACTGAATTTAATCCAACGACGATGACGTGAATGTTATTTTGTTCTCGTTTTTTTTTTTAAACCTGTGAGCAATCAGTCCTGTCCTCTGAGAAAAACCTATCAGTCGAGGTATGGCGCAAGTTGTTGCACAACCTTAGTTTGAAATGTACACTGCCTCAGCCGATATTTCCCATGACAAGTTGGCAAAGCACTCGGCACTTAGCCTCCGTGGCATTAACCAGGCGCGTAAAATGTGCGTCAAACGTTGTTGGCTTAGAATGTATGCAAATATTATGCAAATTATACATTCCTGTTACATTTAGGGAAAATTGGCGCGAAACAAACAGTCAAAATAAATGATTGTTTGTGAATAGAAGCACTGCTTCAAATTGTGACAAGTCATTACATCACTTGGAGAGGTGAGGGTGGGAGGGGCGGGTGAGTAAACATCAACACAAGGTACTGCCCTTATAAACCCGCTGAACCGAGTTCAGTTTCTGGCTGTGGCTAAGATCAGGAGTAAGTGATGTCTGATCCTGTCCTGCCCATCCCCTACTTCGGCAACCCGCAATGCCCAGCGTGGTGAAGTACGGCCAAACAACCCCCACGGAGCGATGCAGCGTGCCGAGGGCCTTCATCCAGCAGTGGATTGGCACTGCTGCATGTAACTAAGTACTCTACTGCATTCATCGCCGGCCAAAATACCCCATAGTGCCGTGCAGAGGCGGGGATTGTATTTCGGTCCGGTATGAAGCAGGGAGCAGGCTAAAGGCTGCGTCGCGTGCTGGCGTGTTGCGGCACGCCCTCACGCCTCGTCGTCGTCGTCCTCATCGGCGTCGTCGCGCCACCGCGAGGCAGAGCGGCGTTGTCGCGCTGCGGCCTTCTGCAACGGCCGGTTCGCACGAGGGCGACCGGCCTCAGCGCCGGTTCGGTCATCGAGCGCGATACTCGGGGCCCCCTCCTCCTCCAGCAACCCCCTCCCCTCACACCACACCCCCCCCTACCCCCCCCCCTCTTCCTCCGACTCGTACAACCATCGCGAACGCTCGCCGCCGTTACCTCTCCTGGGCCGCGGCGAGCAAGGCCTCCCAGCGGTGCGAGAGGGAGGCGAGCTCCCCGAGGATCCGCTCCCGCTCGGCGGGCTCCGCCAGCTCGGCGATCTGCTCGCCCTCCCGCCGTAGCACCTCCACCCTCGGCCGGTGGTCGTCCAGGAGGTGCTGCAGCAGCTGTGGGCGGCGGGGGGGGGGGGGTCAGGTGACCGACGCGAGTCGTCGACGGAGGCTCGCGGTGAGACGCAACACAAAGGGCAAGGCGGTCTGCCTCTTTGCGGGTTACTTAGTTTGTCGACTGTCTTGCGTCTGAAGGTGGCCGGGCAACTCACTGACGAAATCCTGGGTTCAAATTCAAGTGGCAGGTGATGGCAGTACAGCAATGGATTCTTGAGTCCATGTGTGCGGAGCTTTGAGAGTTATGCCATCGTATGCCCGGTGGGGTTTTTTCGACGGGTACTCCAGTTTCTCCCGAAACAAACAAACAAACCACCTACGCACTCCTTAAGAAGGAATTTGTCAAGCGGACAGGCTGAGTGAGGCATCCCGACGTAATTAAATGGCATTTTTATTGAACGTATTTCAGACGGCAAGTGTCAGGGCTCATGAGTTACTCAATAAATTATATAAGAGGCAATTGCTCACGAGGCTTAAATATAGGCTCCACCACCTATGGCCGTAATCCTAGCCCTTACTCAGCACGAGATAGCCCAAGCCATCCATCAAAACCCTGACCCCTCAGCTCGAACCCTTGCCCCCAGCTTTAACCCATCGCGAGAACGGTCAGAGGTCACGGAAAACCCACCTTCTGCTCCTGCAGCTGGGCCCGTACCACCTTGTACTCGGCCGCGGGGGGTTTCTGCCCAGCGATGAGCTCCTCCGTGTCGGCGAGCCAGCCCAGCAGGGACTCGAGCGCCTCCTGGAATTTGCCGCAGTGGAGCAGCGCCTCTTGCAGCTTGGCAGCCCGCTCGGCCACCTTGCAGGAGAGACATTCCGACGAGGCGACAGCATTCGATGCACGCCTGCACCTCTCTAGCTGCACCCGAAGCGGCGGCGGCGGCGGCGGTCAGCGCCGTGGCAAGGGGTGGGGGGACGCGCCGAGGCAGCTGGTCGCACGCGGTGAGTTCTTGGAAGTAGATTGTGCAGTGTCGCCTTCCGCTACGATGCACTGCTTGCTGAGAAACTCCCGCGTCGACACGTCTTCAGATGTGCAGACTTACCACGGAGAGAGACGAAAAGACTAGCCTAGGTCCTACAAAGTGACACAGGATCCATGGGACCTAGTGGCGTAGCTATCGAGCGTGTAGGCGGTGGGTGCCGCGGTGGCGAGATGTTAACTACCTCGCCCGGTATACAGGAGGTTGTGGGCTCGATCCCGACCCTAATGCCTGTATATTTGGAGCGAGCACATCTTTCTCCCCGTGGTCACGTGGATTTTTCACCGGGTCCTCCGGTTTTTCCCCTCCACATTTAGACTCAACATCACGCATTTATTTGGTCACTATAAATTTCCACGTGATGAAAGGCCCCTACGTTGAGCTCTCATTTGTGATAGGCAGGCCGCTTCTGAAAAAGAGCTACATAGTTGCTCAGTGGGGCTTACCTGGTAAATTTTTATTATTATTTTAAAATGCACGCGCGGGCCCTTAGGCAGAATGGGCTCCAAGCTCCGGCATCAGCGAGCGGGGGAAAGGCCGGACGGTGTACGGTGCCGCCCCAAGCGCCAGAGGTCGCAAACGGGTTTTGATTCCTTACCCGTACCCGGCCGCACCAGGGTCGCAAATGGGTACCCGTACCCGGCCGGGTACAGGTACCCGTTTCCTACCCGTACCCGTATCCTACCCGAAATGAATGACAAACGGTTACTCACCAGTGACTCACGGCCTACCCGTACCCGTACCCGGCAGCACCAGGGTCGCAATACGGGTACCCGTACCCGTACCCGGCTGGGTACGGGTAGCCGGGTATCGGGTAGGGTACGGGTATCGGGTACCCGGTTGCGACCTCTGCCAAGGGCCCATGGCGACCGCGCCACCGCGGCGGGGTACGCACCTTGGTGTTGAGCGTGTTCCAGCGGCTGTTGGTCTCGTCGGCGTCGCTCTCCAGAGCGCCCGTGTCGGCAGACTTGGCCGCGCTCTGGATGAGCGCCTGGGCCTGGCGGTTGAGGGCCTGCATCTCCACCTGCAGCGAGTCCACGTCGCTCTTCTGGAACGCCTGCATTCACGCAGGGAGACGGAGAGAGGGTGAGAAGGAAGGCCGGTTATTTCACGATACCTCTCTTTACGCGGGTGGGTGGTGGGGGGGAGGGCAGCGGTGCAATGGTTAGCGCACGACACCATTCACTGCACCACCTCGGTTAAGCATGAAGGCTTTTCAAACAGACTCGCAATGTCCGCGCATTTGCGGGGAATACATGGCCGGTGTGGAGGGTGGGTTGGTGGAATGACCTCAAGGCGCAGGTGTGCATGATGATGTCACAACCGCCAACTAACTAGCCAGCCAGCAAAACTTTTTTTAAAAACAATAATATAGTATGAAATGTAAGTATTAGTATTGACAAATGCTTCTAGCACAATATTATTAGGCCTTGGTTCGCCATTAAGTTATAAGTGACATCACCACGGCGCTTGTGCCAGGCTAGGTGCACTTTGAGGCCACGTGAAGTGTGGAAAGCTCGCTGGCAGTAGGTCCCAGAACAGACCCAAGTGTTATGGGTGGATTGACTGAGATGCCTGACAGTTGCACCACCTGTGCTCGTCACTCCACCAACTTGCTGTGCTTAACAGGCAGAGGTGGGACAAAGTCATTGTTATGCAAGTCCAAGTCGAGTCGCAAGTCATCAAATTCATGACTCGAGTCAGACTCGAGTCCAAGTCACATGACTCGAGTCCACATCTCATAGGTGGGACAAAGTCATTGTTATGCAAGTCCAAGTCGAGTCGCAAGTCATCAAATTCATGACTCGAGTCTGACTCGAGTCCAAGTCACATGACTCGAGTCCACACCTCTGTTAACAGGTACAACAACATCAACAACTGCCATTCGCCACTGAGGAGGAACCACAGACAAACGGGAAAGGCAGCAGCAGCAGCGACGCGATGAACCGGTGCCCAGCAATTGCCCAAGCTCTGCGGGCCTCCACATATTAAAACTCCTTTCTCGAGAACTCATTTTTGAGTTCAGTTCGTTGCCCACGCCCCGCACCTCCGATTGGCACGGACGGCTCCGCACGGCGCGAAACAAGTTCAACGCCGCCTTTGTCTCACTACTGCCTGGCCGCCTTTGTCTCACTACTGCCTGGCCGCCTTTGTCTCACTACTGCCTGGCCGCCTTTGTCTCACTACTGCCTGGCCGCCTTTGTCTCACTACTGCCTGGCCGCCTTTGTCTCACTACTGCCTGACCACCTTTGTCTCACTACTGCCTGGCCGCCTTTGTCTCACTACTGCCTGGCCGCCTTTGTCTCACTACTGCCTGACCGCCTTTGTCTCACTACTGCCTGGCCGCCTTTGTCTCACTACTGCCTGACCGCCTTTGTCTCACTACTGCCTGGCCGCCTTTGTCTCACTACTGCCTGGCCACCTTTGTCTCACTACTGCCTGGCCGCCTTTGTCTCACTACTGCCTGGCCGCCTTTGTCTCACTACTGCCTGGCCGCCTTTGTCTCACTACTGCCTGGCCGCCTTTGTCTCACTACTGCCTGACCACCTTTGTCTCACTACTGCCTGGCCGCCTTTGTCTCACTACTGCCTGGCCGCCTTTGTCTCACTACTGCCTGGCCGCCTTTGTCTCACTACTGCCTGGCCGCCTTTGTCTCACTACTGCCTGGCCGCCTTTGTCTCACTACTGCCTGGCCGCCTTTGTCTCACTACTGCCTGGCCGCCTTTGTCTCACTACTGCCTGACCGCCTTTGTCTCACTACTGCCTGGCCGCCTTTGTCTCACTACTGCCTGGCCGCCTTTGTCTCACTACTGCCTGGCTGCCTTTGTCTCACTACTGCCTGGCCGCCTTTGTCTCACTACTGCCTGGCCGCCTTTGTCTCACTACTGCCTGGCCGCCTTTGTCTCACTACTGCCTGACCGCCTTTGTCTCACTACTGCCTGGCCGCCTTTGTCTCACTACTGCCTGGCCGCCTTTGTCTCACTACTGCCTGACCGCCTTTGTCTCACTACTGCCTGGCCGCCTTTGTCTCACTACTGCCTGACCGCCTTTGTCTCACTACTGCCTGGCCGCCTTTGTCTCACTACTGCCTGACCACCTTTGTCTCACTACTGCCTGGCCACCTTTGTCTCACTACTGCCTGGCCGCCTTTGTCTCACTACTGCCTGGCCGCCTTTGTCTCACTACTGCCTGACCGCCTTTGTCTCACTACTGCCTGGCCGCCTTTGTCTCACTACTGCCTGGCCGCCTTTGTCTCACTACTGCCTGACCACCTTTGTCTCACTACTGCCTGGCCACCTTTGTCTCACTACTGCCTGACCACCTTTGTCTCACTACTGCCTGGCCACCTTTGTCTCACTACTGCCTGACCACCTTTGTCTCACTACTGCCTGACCATCTTTGTCTCACTACTGCCTGGCCACCTTTGTCTCACTACTGCCTGACCACCTTTGTCTCACTACTGCCTGACCACCTTTGTCTCACTACTGCCTGACCACCTTTGTCTCACTACTGCCTGGCCGCCTTTGTCTCACTACTGCCTGGCCGCCTTTGTCTCACTACTGCCTGACCACCTTTGTCTCACTACTGCCTGACCACCTTTATCTCACTACTGCCTGGCCGCCTTTGTCTCACTACTGCCTGACCACCTTTGTCTCACTACTGCCTGGCCACCTTTGTCTCACTACTGCCTGACCACCTTTGTCTCACTACTGCCTGACCACCTTTGTCTCACTACTGCCTGACCACCTTTGTCTCACTACTGCCTGACCACCTTTGTCTCACTACTGCCTGGCCGCCTTTGTCTCACTACTGCCTGGCCGCCTTTGTCTCACTACTGCCTGACCACCTTTGTCTCACTACTGCCTGACCACCTTTATCTCACTACTGCCTGGCCGCCTTTGTCTCACTACTGCCTGACCACCTTTGTCTCACTACTGCCTGACCACCTTTGTCTCACTACTGCCTGACCACCTTTGTCTCACAAGCGATTAAGGGACGAGCGAGGTGGGCGATCCATGGGGCAAGTTGATCCCTGGACAACGACCATGCATTGCGCTAATGCAGTTATGCTCAAGGGGAATGGGGGCACGGGTCAGGGTTCATTTACCAAGGGAGAGGTCACAGGTCACACCAGTGGAAGAGCCCTACAATCACTATGCTATGTGGATGTGGCTTCCAAGGCTTAAAGGAAGACCCAGCCGAAAAACAAACAGCGCTAATCTTGTGTGAAATATCTCGTCAAAATAAGGGTCGTGTGCGAAGATGCACCCGGGACGTGAGTTCCCCTGGTCTGTCCGACACGCATTTAAAGTTTCATAATCGATGGAATGTTGTCCCAGCGGTGCAATGGTTAGTGACATGCACGTACAATCTGGAAGATTCTCCTATTTGGATGATTCTCCAGATTGTAATTCCAGGCCAGTTGAAACAAGAATGCAGTTTTTTTTTATCTGCTCCTTGACCTCTCTCCACCCAGCAGTACAAATTGGGTTCACCATAGTTGGTCGATGGGCAAGTTGCGTGTGGTGGTGGTGGGTAAAACGTGGACATTCCCACCTCGTCCGTGATGTCTGGGCTGGCGTGGAAGAGTAGGCCAAATGCCCTCTCTAGAGGGGCTCTCTGGATCTCCCCTGAGTGGAGGCCCTTTCCGCGAGCAGTGGCACGAACAAGAAATTGTAGGGCTGCACCTTTGCCTCACGAGACAGAATAACTATAAACACCGTGATGTCTAACCTCTTCTTTCCCGTATGCTGGTGAACCGCTGAGGCACGACCACAACAGCTTTGCACACAGCTGTGTACAAGGTTAAATACTTTATCTGCATATGCTGCGTTGGCAGTGGTGCACAAGCACAGTGAACTACAACACCAACTTACACATTCGTCAACACTGCAGCTTTAGCAAAAAATGGATACGACAGCCGACGTTTCGGGCAATGGCCCTGCTTCAGGGCACACAGAGAGGCCAGGGGGGTAGTGGTGCGCACAGAGTCTGTGTTTCCACTCGGTTCCCTCTGCTGTTGTTGCCCTACAATGTTGGAGGCACTCTGCTGATGTCACGGTGCCATCACTCCCGCACGTTTTCCGATAAGCACGGTTTGGCTACGTACCGTGCGAAAGTAGTGGAACACGATGTTGATTTGAAGCTTTCGGTAAAGTCGCGTAGGTATAAAATTAATATATCACGACGTTTCGATCGCAACACAAGCAGCCGTCATCAGGTGGGACAAACACAGCAGGAGAAATGCTGACGTAGGAGAAAGAGCTGCTGCAACAAGAGGTTTATATAGAACAAACATACGCCACGGTACCATCACTCCCGCACGTTTTAATACGCACCTCCGATTAGCACAGGTGGCTACGTACGGTGCGAAAGAAGTTCAACGTAGTTACGATGTTACTGGCAACTTTAAAATCTCTTTCTTTTTTTTTCTTCTCACTAACGACGCTTCAAAGTGTTGTGGGACAGCGCAGGACAACACGGGCCTAGGTTTTGTTGGGGTGTGATGATGCATGTACGTACATGCGCCGCATCAATCAACTCGGGGAATAACATCGGACATTCAGCTAGAGACACGCGCGTCCGCGTGATGCCTGCAGCCACCAGAGGCGCCACCATTCAATGCGACGTTACAACAGCAACAAGGATCGATTCTCAAATCCAAAAGCAACCCCCGAATTGCAACACGTCAGGTGACTCATTCCACCTCTATTAGGCAGAGATCTCTACAATCGTATCTGTCCCTACAACTATTTTTGTTTTACACATGGCTGATGGAATGTGTTGATAATACTCTTGATTTCCATGCGGAGGGAAAGATACGTTTAGGGGCCGTCCATAAATGACGTCACGCGATTTTGGACGATTTTTGACTGCCCACCCCCCCTTGTCACACGGCGTCACAAAAAGTCAGACCCCCCCTCAAATATGACGTCAGAAAGCTCTGCCCCCCCAAAAAAAATATATAAAACATGCTTCAAATCGCTTTAAACTATTGTCATTGTAGTGTATATTTAATGTACCGCTGCACTCTGATGTTGTAGGAGAAAACATTTACTAAAAAGTCTATTTAATTAAGTAGAACGTGTTGTCGATATTTATTTAAAGTTGCGCATTTTTATGTGACGTCACATTCCTCAAACCCCCCCCCCCCCCTCGTCACACATCGTCACAAATGTCTGACCGCCCCCCCCCCTCCCAGGTGCGTGACGTCATTTATGGACGGCTGATGTTGATGTCGAGCAACAGCTGTTATTTGACCTGCGGCGGTGGAGCCAGACAATTGAGTCAAGAGCAGCGTTGTGGTGTGTGAGTTTGTGGGTCTCTATGTCAGCCTATGGGTCTCTACGTGAGTTCATGGGTCTCGATGTGAGTCTATGGGTCTCTACGTGAGTTTATTGGTCTCGATGTGAGTCTATGGGTCTCTACGTGAGTTCATGGGTCTCGATGTGAGTCTATGGGTCTCTACGTGAGTTTATTGGTCTCGATGTGAGTCTATGGGTCTCTACGTGAGTTCATGGGTCTCGATGTGAGTCTATGGGTCTCTACGTGAGTTTATTGGTCTCGATGTGAGTCTATGGGTCTCTACGTGAGTTTATGGGTCTCGATGTGAGTCTATGGGTCTCTACGTGAGTTCATGGGTCTCGATGTGAGTCTATGGGTCTCTACGTGAGTTTATTGGTCTCGATGTGAGTCTATGGGTCTCTACGTGAGTTTATGGGTCTCGATGTGAGTCTATGGGTCTCTGTGTGTACATTTTGGCCCTGTGCGAGCCTCTGGGGTCTCTCTGTGAGTTCGTAGTTCTCAGTGAGAACCTATCGATCTGTCTGCTTCATGAGGCTGATGTTGATGTCTAGCAACAGCTGTTAATTTACTCGCGGTGGTTGAGCCAGATGATTGAATTTTGACTTAAAACTTTCGTGACTGCAGGAATTCATATTCTTGATTCTTTTGGTAAAGTCACGTACAAACAAAAAACAAGAAATACAATTAAAATAATAAAAATTTAAAATAATAATAGTTTTCTATCTCCGTGATTTTACTGAAAGAAGCAGATAATTGAGTCAAGAGTAGCGGTGTGGTGTATCGTTGTGATGACGCCTCCTTCATATTTGTGAATCGGGTCATTGGATCTCTGCTTGTTATATGCTCCATGGTCTGTTCTGGGTGACCACAGTCTCCGCGCACTGCTGGAGAGGATTTAATTTTCCATGTGTGACTCAAGTAGCCGCATCTGCCACGGGGCCATAGTATCGTCTGCTTATTTATTACGTGCTTAATATACTCCGCAACGGCGCGAACGAGTCTTCTTCTTGGTTCTTTCGGTAAAGTCACGTAGAAGGGAAATAATAAAATATTAAAAATAAAACATAATAAAATAATTCTCACGACGTTTCGGCCACAACGCAAGCTGCCGCCTCGACAGACCTGTTCTTCACCTGAGGACGGCTGCTTGCGTTGTGGCCGAAACGTCGTGAGAATTATTTAATTATGTTTTATTTTTATTATTTTATTATTTCCCTTCTACGTGACTTTACCGAAAGAACCAAGAAGATGAATCCCTGCAGTCACGAAAGCTTTAAATCGAAAAAGGCGCGAACGATTGTTTTATGTTATTTACGATGTACGTTCTGCTGGTTTTTTGAAGCTGTGCGTTTCGTCATTCGGCATCGTCACTCACAAGAGTAGGAAGCCGCGGCGCCCACAGTCAGGAGGCCAAATTTAAAAGGTGAAAATTGGCAGTAAGAAATAAATTGGAAAGAAATCCTGACGATAATTGTCCCCGCTGTCGCCACGGTTACGGGCATCTGTCGCTAAAGACGAAAACGAATGTTAATGCTGCGTTCGCACGCTTAAATAAAGGACGTCGATCAAATCGCAACCTCAAGGGACAATCCTCCTCCGCCGCGCCGCTCACAGGGGGAAAACAGCTCACTGGCGTGGCCGAATCGGAACATAAACAAACGCACGCCGTCCGGGAGACAAGAGCGAGCCCATGAATCTAATGCCGTAAATCCCAGGCTTTTAAGCGGCGGAGAGCACATGAAGTTGGGATAGCCGGCGATAACTAACCGCGGATGAGACTGTAAACAAAATTCTAATTAATCCGCATCGCATCCGGGGGCACGGCGCCTGCACGCTGGCAAGGCGCAGTGTTATTGGGGTTCAGAGGTCGGATCAAAGCGGGCTCAACGCGGTTCCGAATTTATTACGCGCCGGAACGAGCAAGGCCATTTATAACCCGCCAAGTCGCCTACTTTATGTAATTGGACACTGCTCTTTTTTGGGATCTATTACAAAAATAAAATCATCAGCCCACGTACCGCCGACAAAACAACTGAAGCATAGTCATATAATAATTACTTATTTATCCAGGAAAGCCACACTGAGTTGGGAGGACTTTTTATCAGGAGGGTCATCCATTGGGGTTTCATTTTAAGATGCTTTCTGCCAATGTATGACGAGCGGCGTTTGTTATATCCGTGAGAGGAAACGGGAGGAAACCCGGAGCACCCGGAGAAAACCCACGCATGCGAGAGGGGGCAACACTCCATCCCCGTGCAGGTCGCAACAGATGGTGATTGGTCCACTTGCCGTACCGACTCCTCCTGGCGAGCCAGCGTATGGCACCTTGACGCGCATGGGAAGGGAGTTTCACGACATTCGTGCGAACCACCGACCCTCACTGCCTCCGCAGTGGTGAACTATTACAGGCAGCCACCTGCATAGCCACCACGGCGAAACGTCTACAATTTGGTGCTTCCATTTGTTTTGCCGTCGGCTGCAAATGTTTTTTTGCGTTGACAATATTTACTAACAGAATATTTATTATTGGTTTTTTTGCGGTGACCGGGTGCCTCAAGGCTGAGAGAACTCAGCGGGGCTGCTCGCTGTGGAGGCCTGGATGCAAATCTGGGATTCAACTTCCTGTGACTAAACTGGATTCTCAAGTGAATCGAGTTGATGGTTGTAGGCAGGTCACCAACAACCATTAAAACTGAAACGCATTTGTCTTTCACTTCCTTCGGCTACATCCTTCGCTAATTTTCAACTACCGCGTTATCCGGTTTAAAAGCCGCACTCTTTCCCCTACATTTTAAAGTACAAGTGGGGGGGGGGGGTGAGTCTCATGATGTGTGGTCGTGTGTGTGAGAGCGGTAGTGTAGCGGTTAGTGCGCTGCGCTACGAATCCGGCGAGCCGGATTTGATTCCTGCTCACGGCCAACACCGGTGACGATTATCTGAACCGGGTCCTTGGCCTCCCCTAGGTCGACTCAGCCTGAAATTAGTGCCTAGCGCGGTGTGTAAACATCACCACTAGGGGGTCAAAGGCGGCCGGGCGTGGTGCTGCCCACCCACCCCCTCGTGTGCCGTGCCGGCCTTCATAGTTGCTCGCTAACGACACTTGCCCCGACAGTCTGTTAAGGCTACACGGGGGGGGTCTTTGTCTTTGTGAGCGCAGATTTGCATAACTTTACTGACACCGGGCACAATCGTGGAGGTGTCCGCCTCATTTTCCGGAGCGCCTTATCGTCTGGAGAATACGACGCTAAATGCGTTGAGGACCTGTGCTCGAGCCACGATGGGAAAATGTGGACGAGAGAAAAGGCAGCAGAGCGAAATGGACTCCTGAATCCATCATCGTATCATCATAATGTACGTATGTATGTTGAACTTCTTTCGCACCGTACGTAGTCAACCACGCTAATCGGAGGTGCGGGGGAAGGACAACAAACTAAGCACAAAGCAGGCGTGGGTTCACACGCGTGCATCATCGTACGCCTGGGTTCACACGTGCATCGGACGTCAGTTTCAATTTCAAAACCGTGCACGCAGGAGAGCACGTGCCACATGCTGTAAAGCGGCGTGTGTCGCATGAATGGCCTTGCAATTTAATTTCGAACGTGATGTATTTAATACGCAAAACACATGTGCAATCAAACCGCGGGGGTCTGCGAGTCTGGAACGCACGTTGCCGTTGATAAATGGCGTGCTCATTTTGGACATGAGCGTGCATCAACCCAGAGACTTGTCATGTCCAAGAGCTTGGCTGCAATAGTTCAGCGAATGCCAAAACGGGGTTTTTCTGTGTGTGTGTATACGTGTGGGGAGCGGTAGTGTAGTGGTTAGCGCTATGCTGCGCTACAAACTCCGGCCACCCGAGTTCGATTTCTCGCTTACGGCCAACACCAGTGAGGATTATTTGAACCGGCTCTGGGCCTCCCCTAGGTCGACTCAGCCTCAAATGAGTACCGAATGCGGTGTGTAAACATCGCCACTAGGGAGACAAAGGCGGCCGGGCGTGGTGCTGGCCACCCACACCCTCGTGTGCCGTGCTGGCCTTCATAGGTGCTCGCTAACAACACCTGCCCCAACAGTCTGTTGAGGCTACACGGGAGGTCTTTGTGTGCGCGAGTGCTGACTTGTTGTTGTTGTTGTTGTGCTGACTTGGCACAGGAAAAAAGATAGCCCCGGCGCAGCGATTTAACAACAACAATAACTTCAACGTGTAACGTGTCGCAAAGTTCATTCGCTCTTAGAGAGAGAGAGAGAACCGGACTCGTGGACGCGAGGAGGCACCACAGGCAAGCGGGAAAAGGCAGCCAGGCAGTGAGCCAGCGGCAAATTACACCCCCACCATCCCCTCCAAGCTCTGCGATCCTCTATATATCAAGGTGTTTTCATGTACGTATGTTTGTTGAACTTATTTCGCACCGTACGTGGCCAACCGTGACAATCGGAGTGTTTACATGTGGGAGGAAACTGCGGCAACCGGAGGAAACCCATGCATGCGAGGGGGCAACACTATATTCCCATTCAGATGGAACAGGCGAAGTAGACATTTGTTTGTGCCTCCTTCTCCTGACAAGCTAGGGTATTAAATTATAAGCTATTTTTTTATTTCATCAGGTAAGGCCCACTGAGCTATATAACTTTTTTCCAGAAGGAGCCATAGCCAGAAATGATAGCTCAACAAAGTGGTTTAGCACGTGCAAATTGATAACAGCCAAATACTCTAAATGCATGTTTCTCAATGTGGAAGAAAAAACCGGAGGAATTGGAGAAAAAATCGATGCGACCACAGGGAGAACACGCAAACTCCAGGGTTGGGATCGAGCCCACGACCTCCTGTATACCAGGCGAGATAGGTCACATCCAGCCGCCATACGGCGCCTCGACACTCACGGGAAGGGAGTTTCAAAGCATCCGTGCAGTGATCCACAAACCCTCGCTGCCTCTGCCAAATGGGTACGAAGGAAAGAATGCACCCAGGCTAGACAGGGCATTCAAAGATTCCAAACTATCAATAACGACAACATATGCTGTCACTGGAACAAGATATGCGGTTCCAGCATTTGGCCTTATCAGTCACCTGCGTAGCCACGAACTCTGACCATCATCGCTGTCCATGGACGATGATTATAATCGACCTCGAGGGATCCCAGATGATGATGGTGACAGGCACCACCGCGCGGCTCAGATCCTCAAGATGGAACGCAGCACTTCACCGCAATGTTTCATCCAGATTACTCGTAGCCTCGTATGTGCAGCTGACAATAATAGTAATGTTTCATTTCATTTTGCCGGGGAAATGCCTCACTGAGTCGCAAGGGACCTTTTCAAAAAGGTCCTGAATTCGGACGTCTGCTGAATGCGATCAGCGAGAGGTTTTTCTTCAATGACTCTTTTGACATGTGGGAGGAAATTGGAGTTCCGTACCTGGAAGAAAATCCACATATTTTGAGGGTCTTCAAAGGTCCTCACAGATGGATTGAAGAATCCATTTCTGTACTGTATTTATCTCATTCCCTTCATTCTTACAAGTATCTGAAGAATCCATTTCTGTACTGTATTTATCTCATTCCCTTCATTCTTACAAGTATCTGAAGAATCCATTTCTGTACTGTATTTATCTCATTCCCTTCATGCTTACAAGCATATATGCGAAAGACGGAACGATTTTCGTATGTCTATTTTGCTTTTTGTTTTTGGTGTTCACAAGAGGCGTCTTGATTTGTCCCCCGACACCGTGGAATTCCCGCAGGAGAAATAAACAGCGCTCACTCGAGAAAATCTGCCGCACCGCATTTGCACATCAGCACCGTAAACACAGCCTCGGAACCATCGACTTCTGGAAATGGTTATGCCTCGGAGAAGAAAACGATTAGATGGAATATGAACGTAATAAAAAAATAAATTTTCGGATTTAATGCATTTTTTTTTATTTTTGGACGCGAAACTCCTGAGTACGGCACACATCGCGACCGGGTACAGTGCGCTCGTGAGCTGCTTTCTTTGCCTGCGTTGTTTGCATAGCCGAGACTCCTGCAGCTAATTCAGGCAGAAAAATGAGATAAAATAAATAAATAAATGCCGGCTGCGGGCCGACCAACGTGAACCAATAAGCTGGCATCGGTCACGAACGGCACCGATGCCAACTCGGAGGCGCGTGAAGGCCATCGGTCAGCAAAGTCTCGCCGCCCCCAACCACCGTCCCTCCACGCATCTACTCCAGCGTCCACGTAACAGCTCAAGCAACCGACTTCATCATCATCATCGTCGTCGTCGTCGTCGTCAGCCAAGATCAATCCACCGTTGGATGAAGGCCCTCCCCAAGACGCCGAACGCCGCTCACGATGCCAGCAATGCAACAATCCATCCAGCGACATGCACAGGGATCGATCTCTTCGCTCCGTCTCCTCGACGGACGCGCTACATCGGACGCGCTAACAATTCTTTATTGTAAGCGGCCGACTGGATCGTGATGAACAATCATTTGCGCCCATTTGTCAATCTGCTGTTGAATGAAGGCCTCACCGACGTAATTTTGGTCGTGGAGGGAGGGAGCTGCACTTTCAAATCATGACTGTGTTGACGATTGTTGTCTTCCCCCCGCACCTCCGATTAGCGCGGTTGGCGACAGATGGTGCGAAAGCAGTTCAACGTGCGTACATCGTGGCTAGCGGACCTCGACATTGCCATTTAGCTCCTGAACATATGTCTGCCGTGATGCGGCAAGCAGAGAACAGAATGAAGGTGAAACAAATGTTAAAATTGCGCCTTCGGTTTTGTTGAGCCGTGCTTGTTTTTTGTTGAAACTCAAGTCACAGCTCACGCCGAAGACAGCACTGAGATACACGGTGGCTGTGCCACGGAAGAGACATGCACCCGTCTTATTATTATTACTATGCCTGGGTTTACCCAGGAAAGCCTCACTCACTCTCAATGACTCGTTTTCAGGGGGGTCCTGACGAATGTTCGCAGTGGGGGGAGGGGGGGGGGCGATGTTTGCTACGTGTACATCCAAATTGAGTAATTTGCGGTGTGTCATTTTTAAAAGTTGGCACTGGCACACGATGGCTTGTACTTGCGAATGACGTCACGGGGATCTTTACCGTCCACCGTCAAGCAGATGGCACGGAGTAATTTCGCGGCTAACGCCACGGTGGCCAAATGTTAACTCCTTCGCCTGGTATGCAGGAGGTCGTGGGTTTGATCCTGACCCTGACGCCTGCTGTATATTTGGAGTTTGCCTATCTCTCCTCCGGTAGTCGGGTGGATTTTTCCTTGGGTCATACGGCTTTTCCCTCCACATTTAGAATCAAAGGGCGTTTAGAGTATTTGGCTGCTATAAGTTTCCGCATGATAAGCCACTTTGTTGAGCTATCATTTGTGGCCAGATCGCTTCTGAAAAAGAGCTACATAGCTCAGTGGGCCTTTCCTGGTCAAATAAAAATTGTTTAACCAGGGCGGCCTCTGGATTCGAACCGTGTGCCTCTGCAGCAAGTGGCGAACGCGCTTCTGCTAGGGCCACGTCACCGCCCATATGAATGTGGAATTTCCACCACTGGCTTCAAAACGCGAGCGGCAGCTGAGTGCCGGGAGTTTTTACGGCACACCCCTCTAGAGGAGACACGTACGTAAACAGTTTATCGTTTTTAGAAACCACTCCACAGCAAATGTCCTCTACGTGAACCGCTCGACAGTAAATAAACAACATTTTCAATGCAATACAATGTGGCTTAATGCCGCGTCTAAAACCGCCTTCATCTTCAGACACTGTGCAGCAACAGCGGGCGTATTTATTTCATAGAGAGAGGCGGTCAGTCATGGCCAGAGGAGAATAGGAAGGTCTTGAGCCTGGACTTGAACAGAGGCAGGGAGTCGACAGCACGGAGGGCAGAGGGAAGGGCAGCGGAGTGTAACGAGCGACCGCCCACTGAGTGAAGGTTCACTGGGTGCTTTGATAAATAGCCTTGGTCACTGGAATGGGGAGTGCATGGAGGGGTGAGTGAGATGAGAGGAGAAATGTAGGTGGGCGTGTGGAGAGGACTGGAGTGAGATAAGAGGTAGGAGAGTGCCAGGAGTGGAGTAGAGGGAGATGAGAGACAGGAGAGTGTGTGGAGGGTAGTAGAGTGAGGCGAGAGGGAACAGGCAATGATAGTGCATGGAGGGGACTGGAGTGAGATGACAGCGTAGAGGTCGGAGAGTGTGGACGGCAGTAGAGTGAGATGAGAGGTGAAAGATAGGCAGGGGCGAGTCCACTACTACAGAGCATACATCCGCTCTGGCAGTCACTCATTACATTTATTACACACCACCGACAGACGATAAGCATCTCCAGGTGCTTTCCGTGAGCATCTGAGAGGTGTGTTTTTTCCCTTCTCTGTGTTATTTGGCCACAACAACACCACGCAGCATGGGGCCCGGAATTTCACTGCAAATTCCTAAAATTCACGGCAAATTTACGGCAAATTCATGGCAAATTTACGGCAAATTTATGGCAAATTCACCGCAAATTCACGGCAAATTCATGGCAAATTCACAGCAAATTCCACAACAACACCACGCAGCATGGGGCCCGGCATTTTACGGCAAATTCCTCCCGGTGTGGTGATGAAGCATCTGGAGCAAATTACGAATCTGGCCGCTGTATCAGCGCCTCCACTTGGGGCCAGCGTGACACACACGATGGCATTCAGCACCTCACGATTTATACGAGAGCCCTGGGTTTCGTCGCGAGTTACCCCAAAATAAGTCGAATCAAAAGCATTCCGTCACAATTCATGAACAAAAAGTTTCTTGAGCTGTTCTACCCCATATTTGCTTTATTATTAAAGACTCTTTGTGGTTGTCAGTTTGCTTTTGTGTTGTCATGGGCATTGGTTTGAAGAGGCAGCAGAGTTGGCACTTGGGAGGTTGAGATTTTGAAACTTGGCCAAGGTTGTTTGGGCATCGTTATCATCGTTATCAGCCTCATTATCACAATCTCATCATTATCATCAACTCCAAAGTTTCATAATCACACAATCATCATTAACTTCAGTTTCATCATCAGCATCATAATCACCAGTCTACACCTGCTCTTCATCATCATCATCATCATGATTAATTTAATAATTTTAAACTCAATCAACCACATCATCATCATCACCATATCCATCATCGTCAATATCTTTTCACCAACATCATCATGGTAATCGCGATTAATCCAGCATTTGTAGATGATCACCATCTGGTGATCTACTACCGCTCATTTGATTTATGAAAAACAACACTGGTGTTCTATGGGGAGACTAATCCTGTCATGGGGAATTTGCAATTTTCCACCACTGGCTCAGAAGGATCACTAGACATGACCCTATGACCTTTTTGTACTTCGTCTTGTTATTCTTTCATTCGGCACATCTTATTTATTTGATTTTATTTATTTGATAAAAAAAAAACCTTGAGTGTGAGCCGGGTGGCAGGAATGATCACGGCCACCGCTGCATCCCTCTCCGCTCCCTCCCTCCCGCTCGCTCGCAGGATAAACAATCGGTGGCCTGCGTCGTGTCAGACTCCGCCGCGACAGCGGCACGAATGCGGCCCGACGGGGCGGCAGTGATCACCCCAGCGTCGCCCGCTTCGCTTTCCAATTCCATGAAACGTAACTTGTGGAAACGGAACTTTTTCCGCACCGAGTGCCGCAGACAGGATGTGAAAGTCGCATTCCTGAGAGCACACGGTTAATTCTTTTTCTTTCTCCCCATCACCCAAACTCGGGAAAGAAAGCCCTTTGCCTAAATCGCAATCCGGCGCCTCGGACCGTTATGTGCGCTAAATTAGTGCTCAATGTGCGGGGCGCGCTGCCAAAATATTTCACTCCTCCTGCCAAGGAATTCAAGCTCGTTTTTATATATTTTTTCACAAGATGACATCACCGCGCAAGAGAATGAGACTTATTCTGGCAGTGCGCACGCGTTTCTGGCTGCTCTTTGCGGGACCGTTATTACACGCGATTAAACATAGTAAAATCAGTTTTGAGAAAGGAATTCCACGATTTCACATTTCACAAAGTGAATAATTCCTGTCTCGAATGCTTAGCGTCGCGTTTCACAGGCACTCTATTCCATGCCCAATAAACAACCCCATGTCTCCTATCGTAAGAGCCCTGAGTCTCTCTCTCGCTCTCTCTGTTGCCGCTAACGTCTCTCCACGCCTTTGTTTAATACCACCAAAAAAGGACAAAACCACACATTCTCTCCTGTGCGCGACTGAAATAAAACACTTCAAGGTGAAAATGAGAGCGAGTCAATGGCGCTCGCACGTATTCAGTTCTTAGCGGGCCACGTGAAGAGCCACGCAAGTCCCCACAAGAGCACGCCATGATGGCCATGATCACTGTCAGCCAAGTTCAATCCACTGCTCGATATATAATAATGTACAGCCCTGTATCTACACGGTACGCTTATATCTATTGGACCGTTATTGATGGCGGACCGGGATTGCAGCAGCGATGATGTGGATGAGCGCGAGTTGGAGAGCTTTTAGAAAAGAGGTGAAAACATCATTGTCCATGCAGTGCTGGATGAAGGCCTGCCAAGGCTGTGCCGCTTGTAGCGATTAATTTGACCATACTTCACCACGCTTGGTCACTGCGGGATGGTGAAGGGCATGCACGTGACCGGTTCAGACATCGTGCGTCATCGATGTTGGCCGTGGCCTGGAGATCACAACACGGCGATCGAACCACCGCACCACTGCTGCCGCCGCCACACCCACAATTTATTTGGTGTCTTGGCATTTGGTTCACTCGTATTATTATGTTTTTTGTTATAAACGTTGACGATTAGCGACGAAACAACGAGACATTCTATCCGATTTAAAATGCGAAAATCTGGGCCAGCTACTCTCGCCAACGAATCTCAGGAGGGATTTTCGCGACTTAATAAGAAAATTCAAACCTTCCAAGCGAGCTCTCCGAGCCTGGGATTGTGTGGTCCGCGCGTGCCCCCCACGCGTCCTGCGCGCAAGTAAATTTCACGCTGATTACGGCCAGTCCACGCGCCGAGCAGATGTCACAGTTCTATCAGCCAGCCCCAAGTCGCTCTCGGTAATAAACTGCACCCATGCTGAATGCTTGGCTAATGAACCACCTTGCTCTCTGGGACATTCCTGAAACTGGCAGATCTTCTGCATTGCTTGATTCCCAAATCAAATGCTTGTTGCAACGAGACTGGCCTCAACAGTCAGAATCTGCCGAGCGGATATGTAACAACTCGTCGGCTCATCCCCTGTAATTGATGCTTATGATTCTTGATACATGTGCATCGCCTTGTGTGTGTAGCAATTGACTCTGTGCAAAATTACGTGCTGAATGTTACGCGTAGGGTGATGGAAGAACGAGATGGTATGGAGCGAGACCAGGGACTTACATTCGGAGCCGAACGATTCACACGGCAACACCCCCCCCATCCCCCACCTGTGCACTGCTCCCACGTCTCAGGGACAACATCAACGAAGCAAGCACAAACGAGACAAGGGAGGAGAATCGATTATTGAATTGAGCCGTGACCCAACCTCCTGAATCCGGCCGCTCCCACCCCCGAGTCGAGACAAATCATTGAACCGTCACTTCCGCACCGAGTGCCAACAAAATCTCCCCGCGCGAGTCAAAAGTGTGTCGTGAACGTTTCATTTTGCGACATCTCAACTCGGCCCGGCGGGACCGCGCGCGACAGGCAAAACCACTCAACTCCCAATTTTATTTCATTTCGCTCCCGCCGCCCCCCCCGTCCAAAGAGCGTTGTGTAATCTCGAGCGCAGGCGACGGCCACCAAAACGCCGGAACGTTCCGTCAAATAGGCACCGCCGACGTCGTCGGAGCGAGATGTCGAATTTTTAAACGAAGTGGAATGAGACCCGGAGCCACCGTGCTTCACTTGAGAACTCTGGGGCCAGATTCAAGCGCTTTTTTTTTGTGCCAACGCTCGATCTGTCTTTGCGTTCTGCCAGAAGAAGGTAAAGTAAAAACATTTATCTTCTTGGTTCTTTCGGTAAAGTCACGTAGAAGGGAAATAATAAAGTAATAAAAATAAAACATAATAAAATATTATTATTTTATTTTATTATTTTATTATGTTTTATTTTTATTACTTTATTATTTCCCTTCTACGTGACTTTACCGAGAGAACCAAGAAGATGAATCCCTGCAGTCACGAAAGCTTTAAATCGAAATAAAAACATTTACTTCAGGATTATTATTTTAGTTTGTTTGTTGGCAGGCTCTTCTGAAAACGTCTTTGCTGCCCAACGGCCGAAAATAGGAAACGGCTCACCGCGTTACCAGGCGTCTTGCAGTTTTATAAATCTAATTCAAGGAAAGGATAACGACGTCGTGAATTGCCGTGTCCACATCTGCCAACGCGTTGTAACTGCTCGCTAATATCTCTTACTCTGAAATTGGAGCACACACCAACTAATATATTTCTTTACGCTCCGATTATGAACATTTTTCTTGATTTTATCTCACAAGATATTGTGTGTGCCCCACCACCTCCTCACCCCCCCCCCCCCTCCCCCATAGCCAATTCAATACAAGCTCAGGAATTGAGCGGTCGTGATTTTATTCAAGATTTCATTAATTTTTTTGCATTGTGTTTACCGTCTTGTTTGTACAATGTTGTTTGCTGCATTGATCTAAATGTAACATTGCTCGTACCCTATGCCCATACATGTGTAGTGAGTTTCAACTGAGTCACAGACATACTCTTTGGAGGCAACACATTATTTAACACCAACACACGGGGTAACTGCTCCTTAACACAATCACAACCTACGGTGGTGAACCACCAGGCTAACTACACTAATTTCAACGTAATTAGCTACAACAGACCGGACCACAGCTCGGGTCCAGGTCCACGTGTTGGAGACTCGGTAGGACGTAGACGAAGGTTTCTTCAGGATGAACAACAGCGCCGGTCCCTCTGGGGGACCCGGCTTAGATCCTCTGCGGCGTGGCTGGCTCCGCCCTTGGCCACGCCCACCTTCCAGAATCCTCGAGCAGGATCTCGACCCTGACATGTGACCACCCCTCGCCCCCACTTGGGACCCCTTTGTAGACTTAACCGGTCACGTGTCCTCTGGGGTCAACCAGAGTGCCACGGCCCTTAGTAACCCCATCTCCATGGCCGGCACTCCCACACCCTCTCCTGTAGGGGCCGGCACTGCACGCCGCGCGTGGTGCCATCCAGCGCTATCGATCAGCGCTCACCGATCCCCTCTAGGGCCGGTACTGCACCCACATCCTCGTGGTGCCCGCGATGTCGCTACACCGCACGCCGTGCCTCTGTAGGGCCGGGTATTACACAGTGACTTCCCACATCCCACGATGTCACTACACATGCGTACACACGTACAGATGAGGGCCTCCGCATGCCGTGTAGGCCACGAGGGTTACGTGACCATACTTCACCACGCGGGTCAGTGCGGTTGGTCAATGGTGGGGAAGAGTACGGAGCAGCAATGGAGTTTTGCTGTGCTGCCCTCTGCTGCCCACAACGCCTACTGCACCTGTTTCTTCCCACGTGGTTGGTCGCCCATCCAAAGCACTCTCCATGCTCAAAATCCTGCTGAGCTTCAAGGCCTCATCCCAACTCCGTTTTGGACGATCACACAGGAATGCAACTCGCGACTGCAAACTACACAGGCACAATCGCCGTGGCTTCAAATCCACCCCCAATCCTGCCTGGCTGCAGGCCCCCAGGCTTTGTGCGTTTCCGGGAGGTACCACATCAAGGCCGTCATTATAATATATATTGGAGGGGGGACAGATCCCCCCCCCAATATTCAAATATGCTCAAAATGTCCCCTCCAATATATTGCTATAAAATAGATTTCTGTTTATATGATTGTGGTTATGGTTGTACTTAATTAATCCCTAATCTCTGCCATTACATACAATGAAACAAGAAAAGGTAAAAAATAAAAAAGTGCAATTTAATACAATACACTATTAGACATTATTGTAAAAAAAAAAGTCCATCCCATGTGTAAGTGAATTTTGTAATATTTTAGGCAGGAAATTCGTTTTCAAATTGAGATCTTTTTTTTCTGGGGGGGGGGACCCCCTGGAAGATTTGGTCCCCCCCAATGTTGACTCCATGGCTACGGCCTTGTACCACATCATTCGTCACATGCAGGATCATCAGCACGGTTCAGCCACGTGCGCGCCCTAACTCTCCTGTGATCAACGCTCCGAGGGGCTGTAGCTCACGGAGCCCCCCCATTACCTCTGGACACGTCATGCGCTGACCGCAGCAGACGCAGCTGTGGTGGCAGCATGACGGGAAATCCGGTATAACAACAACAAACGTAACAACGTTAAGTTGTATGTGCTACGAAGAGGGGCCATTGCTCGAAACGGTGCCTATTGTGGATTTTTTTGTGACTTTATTTTGGGGAGCAGCGTTATTGACGAGACGTGTTGAGTATTTATTTTTGTAAAATGTTCTTGTCCATCACGGCCAACGCAGCAGCAGCATCACCAAATAATTTGTTTAAACCAGATATAGCCATTGTCCGGTCGAAGTGCTTTTCCATTCGGGCCAGCTGCTTCTGCTTACGGCCCTGAGTCGGTGGTGGAAATTCCACATTGCTATGGCAGGGATGAGCAGGTAGAAAACAAGAACTGTTGACATTCCAATTTGTGCAACGAATTTAAGAGAAACGCAAGGACCCCGAGTATGTTTTGCCTTGTCTCCCAACCTCCCTTCTCCTTTGTATCCTTCCTCGGATATGTCGTGCATCCTTTGACGCAGTTTTATTCTCCCCGTTATCCTCAATGCATCATGAGCGCATCACTTTCCCACATCCTTAAATGGTCGATTGTCTCATGCGCACGTGATTCGACGGTGAGCGTAAGGAACGCATTTTACTCGTCTGCTCATCGACTCCTGGGGGAGATGGGATGATGGGATGAAGAATAGATTGGTAACTTTCATCGTTACCTGTGTATCGATAGTTCAATGTGAATGTGCCATTGTATTGAGGGACTGCTGCTGTGTGGTGTCGTCTTGGTGTGGTCTGGGACTGTTGTTGTTGTTACTGCCTTGCCCAAGCTTGATAAATCCGACTTATGAATAAACAATGTATCTCTTATTTATATTTAATGACTTACTTACCATGTTCTCTATTTTGCACTCCTATCGTTTTTTTTGTTTGTTGCTGTAACTTGCTGTGCCCGCCCATGCTGGACATCTGTGAGAAAAAAAGAGCTTCATAGCTCATCGGATTCCTCCGGGTCTAAACACAGATTCTGATTCTCAAGAGATATGAGTTAACTTCCCCAACCGGGATTCGAACTCGCGACCTTTCCGCTGCTGGGACAAGCTCAGTAGCCAACGGAGCTTGTTTCAGGAGGCTTGCCAGCCACCTTGTCCACAGGGCGGACACGAACATGTTTCTCAGCCGGCCTCGGTCTGTTATCACAACCGTGCAGCCTCCCGCAACAATAAAGTTCAACACAGCAACGCCGGCACCAGATCCCCGTACAAATGAATTCCTGCCACACAAACGCAGATGCCCTTTCCCCGGGACTGTCGGGGTCAAAGCAGGACAGCTGTCACCCCAAAGCTAACCAGCTGGACGTACAGAAGCATCTGTATGGCCCACGTGTTGCTTCTGACTTTTTTAAGCTCGTCCATCATTTCGCGCCTCTTCGTCGTGTTTGGCCACCACGAGAAAAGAGAACGATGGTGCGATGGTCACGACGCGTCGATTTTTGAAGTCGCTTCTTACGCTCACGATGCGCGAAGGGCAAATCGAATCGAGACACGTCGAGCCGTCTGCCTGAAGATCAATTGTCCAAGGTTTAAGGAACTTTTGTTGCGCGACAGCGAACAAATGTGACGGGGGGGGGAGATGAGGAGAAAATAAAAACGAGATCTTGTTAAAAACGAGACAAAAAGAAATGGATCACGTATCCGAGCCGTGACGATTCTTCCAATTTCTTGGGGGATTAATCGTGACATTCCTGGAAGGGGTTTTGTGAATCACACAACGATGAAGACACCTGTCTGTAGCGCTGGGCTAGTGCGGCAAGTACGTCTCTCACAAGCACCTGTGTACGGCCTGAGTCTTCTCCCATCGTATAAAGTACGCTTTCTCCGTGAACTCTCCCGCACTCAAAACAACTCAAATTAAGAGAAACGTGCCAAACATTCTAACGTCTGACCCTGCCCTTGAAAACAAGACTCTTGAGACTCGAGTGAAGCCTCTCTGGGTAAATAAGGTCGGCATTATAATTGGACCGTGAGCACTTCACGATGAAAACAGCCGACCTTTCAAAATAAACCAACCCAAATGTGGAGCTTTCGCACAGCGAGAAACGATTTTGGGGGGCAGCGCGATGACGACGGCGGCGACGGCGCAAAGCGCGCGATTCCCTTTTTCAAAACGGCGTGAGATGGGCGCTCGCTCGGACAGCTGTCGGGGGCGACGGTGCCACGATCGGACCGAAGAAGCTACCGGCTGCCCCGCGACAACAACAACAACGGCGGCGGCGGTGGGCGCAAGCGGAGGAGCCGTGGCGGTGGCGGCGCACGGTTGGGACAGCTGCGCCGCGTTTAACCGGCCAGTGGGGACCAATAACGGCGGGTTGTGATCGAGTTTCCCCAAAACACAAGAAGCGAGCGACAAAGACACGCGCCACCTGGCTGGAAACAAGCGGAGTTCGACGAACGGGTGGCCAACTCGATTGTTTACGATTCGCTTTACGAATCCTAAGCTCTGTCATCGTGGAGTTCTGACTTTTGCGGTGGCTGCGGTGGCCGCGTCATACCACACCTGGCCTCGTCACGTCACGCCTTGACACGTCACACCTGGCCACGTCACACCTGGCCACGTCACACCTAGTTTTGTCACACCTGCTGCGTCAGACCACACCTGGCCGTGACGCAGCTGGCCGTGTCACATCTGACCACGTCACACCTGGCCACGTCACACCTGGCCCCGTCACACCACACCTTGCCACATCACACCTGGCCGCTTTCAACACCACATCTGACCACGTCACACCTGGCTGCGCCACACCTGGCCACGTCATGTCACACCTGGCCCCGTCACACCTGGCCCCGTCACACCACACCTTGCCACATCACACCTGGCCGCCTTCAACACCACACCTGGCCTCATCACACTGCCTGCGTCAGACCGAGCTGGACAAGGACCTCTCCACTTCCGGAGACATGGACTACTCGTAGTGACTGGCCAAAGGTGTCGGGTGCTGCGTATGACCCTTTGCAGGTCAAGCACTATCGCGTGGCAGTGGTTGGCGGAGTGGTGGCAGTGATGCAGGATCATCATCACTATTATCACCCCAATCGGGAGGATCATCTCGATTGCTGTCATCATCAACTTCACAATGTCTCCATCATTGCTGGTCTCGTATGTACATCTCGCAAACACACACACATACACTGTATATAAACACACACGCACGGCAGTATGAGTGAAGCAATGGTGCAGTGCTTCGCGCACTGCACTAAAAATTCGACAACACGACTTTGATTCCTGGCCACGGCTAACATCAGTAGCGAGCGATGTCTAAACCGGTCCTGGCCCCTCGCCTTCATGTACTGGACTTAATAACCAGTGTGGTGAAGTATGGTCAAACAACACCCGTGACTTACACGGTGTGTGGAGAGAGGTCTTCATCCAGCAATGTATTGGCTGAAGGGCTGTAAATAATTCAGCTCTGGGAAATGATGGTGAGGGTGCATGATTACACAATGGCCATGTTGATTTTACACATTTTTGAGTGTTATTTGAAAATTATGGCTTTCCGGCCTGTACTGTTATTCCGTCATGATGGGGTTTTCTCACCATTTATAGTTTTGATTATGGTTGGCCTCAGATAAGCAAACGGGCCCCGTGAAGTAGATGCAGGAGCCTCCACATATATGGTTCCCAGAGGCAGCCTTTGTAGCATTGAGCATTGGTGACTACTGTTAAGTATGCTGAGTTTCTTTTGCACCCTATGTAGCCCACCGTGCAAATCGGAGGGGTGCGGGGAAAGGACAACTAAACACAAAAAGCAGCTCTAAATAAATGAGTTTTGAATCTAGATGATTTAAAAGTGCACAGTTCCGATGGCTTCCCAATTATGTCATTAGTCCATCACGGCTCCTGCTGTAAAGTCGGTCACATTTCCTCAAATTTATTTCGATGGTGAGCTCAGACAAGAGGAGGGTCCGCAATGCACGTGCGGCCGATTTCGTTTTTTTTTGCATCACGTGATATTTTCTTTTTTAGAACCACTACACATTTCTGCATCTCGTCCCAAACCGAAATTTCGTCACGTCCGCCGCGTAACCCACGTGACGAACCCACGTGGCGATGGGACGCCAAAGACGCCAAAGTTCCACAGTCGCCACACCTGCTCCACTACCCCCCCCCCCCAGGGTGCCGCAAATTTACATCTCATTTCAGCGTAACGTCCACACTGCACGCTCAGAGACTAAACGAATTAAGGCGAGAACGATGACAAATTGAGCAGCTTTCAGAATATATTTATTTAACTACTCTTTTTTTGTTGGACGGAGGGGAAATTTGATGACAATTATTGCCGGGAAAACTACATTTAAGGGCACTCTGAATTACGTTTGACGGCCGATGCAGGGGTTGTCACAATGACACGTTTTTTTTAAATGTGCCACTTAAAAAATTCGCCCCCTTAAGTCAAGTCAATGGGGTTGCGTGACCACACACCACTGCGCTGGTCGGTGCGGGTTTGACGAAGGTCGGGGGAGGGAGGGGGGGCCCTGGGTCAGTTCAGATATCACTCACAGCTCGTGTCTGTGAGGTCACTTGGCTTCCTAGCACGGTGCTGGAGCTGGCGCGCCGCCTAATTCACGGCGAGCCACTTCGCTGAGCTATCATTTGTGGCCAGGTGCCTTCTGAAAAAGGGAGCTAAATATTTGTTTAGTGATCTGTTTACCTTTCCTACACTTTGCTTGTTGTTGTAACTTTATGACCCGCCCCTACTGGACATCTGCGACAAAGAGCTTTGTAGCTCATCGGATTGCTCCCGTCAAGAGATTCTGATTCTTGTTCGTCTCATACAGAAATCTGCAGCACCCTTTCCAATCCACCAATGGATGAACGTCCTCCTCATGCCCAGTGGGTCAAGTCCGTTGTCTGACCATACTTCACCACGCTGGTCAGCGGAGGCTTGCGAATTAATCGATGGGTATCAGGACCGGTTCAGATGCCACTCGCGAGGGCGTTCAGGAAAAACCGTCGAGTGGTGAGACTTACCTCGCCGGCCGTTTGGCGGTCCTCATCCCCGTCGGTTTCGAGTTCGCGACGCAAGGCGCCGATTTCACTCCGCAGAATTTCGTCCAGGGAACCGGACTCCGACGGGGGGAGCAAGTCGTCAAAGAACAGGGGTTCGAAATCGCCGCACATCCCGCCCAGCTGCGCGTCGTCGTCGTCATCCGAAATGTCGCACTGCGACTCAAACACGTCGGCCGTCGAGTTCTCGTCCTGAGTGTCGAAGTCCGACAGCTCCGAGTCGGCGTCCTCCACGTACGACATCTCCCACTGCTCGAACTGCTTCAGCCCCATCGATTCCCAGTTGGCGAGGCGGCCCTCCAGCTGCAACGCTTCGCGGTAGACAAACTCCTGGTCCTCCGACACGTCCACCATGGCCTCCTGCTCGAGGAGAAAGTCCTCCACGAGGTCCAGGTCCTTGTTGAAGTTGTCCTCGTCTTCTGTGTCCATCAGCCGCCCGTCGCTCTCAGCTTGGCCTCCAAAGTCGCCGACCTCCGTTGCCAGAGCGTCGTCAACGCTATCGTCTAGATGTCCATCGTTCGGTTGCATCTCTGAGTTCTCGGAATCGCTTATCTCCAAGCTGCAGCCTTCTTGATGTTGCTCAACATTACCTTGGTCCATTCGGTCCTCTGAAACTTCCTCATCCTCCTCCAGAAACTCGTTGGGTTCTTGAGCAGGCTCCTGATTTGGCTGCAGGTCTTCCACCATGGCCAAACCCGACACATCTAGCTCCTCAACAGAGCCATCTGACCTCCGGAACTCCGCCGAAGTAACAGAGACATCCTCGAAGGACGCCTCCTGCTCACGAGTACAACCGTCCCCGGCAGCCTGCGCATCCCCTGCCTGCTGCGCGCTGTCCAGCGGAAGGTCCGACGCGGCCGAGGACTCGCCGCTCTGCTCCGAGGCCGCCGTGGCCTCCGGCAGCGGAGAGCTCACGCGCCCGGACGCGGCGGCACCCTCCGATTCCTCCGCCACGTCGCGTAACCGCGGATCGCACTCGACCGGCGCGCCAGTCGCACGGGCAGCAGTTCTGTCCTCGGCAGCGGTCGCTTTCCCCGACGGAGCAACAGGACAGCCGTCCGTGCCGTCGCCGCGATCGCCGTCGGCCTCTCCCGCGTCCTGCCGCGGCAGAGAAACCTTCGGCCTCGGAACGTCGAGGGAACGGAGAGACTCGGCGGCGGCGAGAATCTCCGCACCCTCCAGGATGTCGCGGGGCGCGAACACCTTCCACGAGCGGCGGTTCGCCCCGTCCCTCCTCTCGCCCCCTCTCGCCTGCGCGCTGCCGGGCCTCGCGGGCGCCGGCTCGTAGCGGGCCGTGTCCCCGCTGAGCTTCAGCGCGTCGAAGATGGCCTTCTCGTCCAGCCTGCGGGGCGCCCCGTCCGCCGGCGCTTGGCCCAACGGCGACGGCAGCGGCGGAAGTGGCGGCGGCGGCGGTGGTGGCGGCGGCGGCTGCTCCCGAGAACTCGCGCTCAGCGATCCGTTCGCTGGAGGCGTCGCCGCCGCTGCGGTTACGGCGCCGGCGGGCCGGTCGAGCGAGCGCTGGTTGAGAGGTATGAGGCGTTCGGCGAGGTGGCGCGAGAGGAGGCTGGCGCTGGAGCCGCAGTCGATCTGCTCGTTGATGCGCACCGTGTCGTACAGCGACCTCTGCGGGACGTAGCAGTCCTCGATGTAGGCCTCCTCGTCCTCCTGCGCCACCTTGCCCAGGCAGGTGACCCCTTGGTTTTGGCTCAGGCAGTCGGGTCGGCTCAGAGGTTTCCCCATCTTCAGCAGAGTGCCGCGCGGCTGAACGGCACTCGGAAGCCTCAAATATTCCTCGAGTGTCTTGAGCCAATGGGTAAAATAGTGGCAGCTGCTACACGGGTTGCTTTGGTGCTTTGGAAATCCCACTAGGAGTTGCGTCCGCCTTCGAAAACGTGGTTTATCAGGTGCCGCTTTATATATATAACTAAATATATACAGTGTTTATACAAGGTTCAGCTGCATACCGGCGAGAGTGAATGCGCGTTGGCATACGACCACTCCATTAATTTAACTTCTAAAAAACGCGCAAAGTGTGAAGTGCGCAGGCGAAAAATTAACGAGGTTTCGCAGACTCAAAGCAAAATTTAAGGTGACTCTGAGCGAGAAAGTCAATACCGCCTTCATTTTCACCCATCCCCCCCTCGCTGTGCAGCAGAGAGCACCGCGTGAATCATAATTGACAGCCTCGTTACATCTGCATTCAAATTCGCCCTGGTTTTATTGCACTGCTCCGTTGCCTGTTTAAAATTATTTAAACACAAAAATCTGGGCCCCAAAAAAACATCAAAGGCCCCGAACGGATGACGCGACTCCCGCTCTAGAAACTAAACGTAAACTTTTCTTTTTACGTTCGTAGAACGATTAAAACAAAACTAATATTGCTTCATATCACAAACAAACAACGACAACCCAGTTCAGCAAAGAGCCGTTACTGTTTACGCTGAAATTTCCAGGAGCACTCGAAACTTGAGGCTTTCTCCGCGTGGGTTAACGTTTCTTGTTCGTTTCACCGCATCATCAGCGTACGTTCCGTGCACAGGCGAACTTTTTTCTCTCTCTCCCTCTCTCCCCTCCCCGAAGGTTATTTCAGCACCTGGCATAATAAACGACCCTCGTCATTTTCAACGCCAACGACAGACACCGCAGGGGGCTCGAGCTGCTGCTGCTGCTGGTGCCATTCGAAAACTTCGCCGCGGATGCGGTTGCTTGCTACTGATGCTGCTGCTGCTGCTGTTAAATCCGTCCGCGATTTGACGACGTTCACGTACCCCCCGCACCTCCACCACGCGACTCCATCAATTCCCGCGCGCAGTTAGTCCAAGGGAGGTGAATGAAGCCCCTGGGTGGAATGATTCAGAGTTCGCCCGAGCGCGATTGAGCCACGCCGAGTGTCGTCGTCGTCGTCGTAGCTGCTGTCGTAGTCTTCAGATGTTACCAACAGCAGCGGCAACAACAGCAGCAGCAACAACAGCAGCGGCGTTGTTCATGTCCCGGGGCGCGCTGGCTGGCGACGGCCACCCCGACGGGTGCACGAGGAGTCGGGCTGCACCCCCCCCCCTCCAGCTCAGCTGCTGCGCTACTCTGCTTGCTCAATCTTCGAAGTGACAACAGCGTCTCACCCCCACCACCACCGTCCACCCACCCACCCCACCACCGCTTGCCTCGCTCGCTCGCTCGCGTTGAGACAAAGCAGACGTCGAGAAAGCCTCGACAACGACGACAGATACCTTCAGCAAACGCAACACACCCGCTGGCGGCTTGGCACCCTTTGCCGACGAACGATAATTCCAGAGGCGCCGTCGGCTCCGGCGTTGCGCGAGCTGAGACGCGAATCGACTTTCGGGAGCGGAGCGCAGCGCGGCATCTTCGCGTCCCCGCCGCCGCGTGGAGGAGCGGGATGGTCTCCGAGGGACAGCTCCTCTCGCTAAGCTCGCACGGGCAGCAGTGAGACACGGGGGACGTGTTTCCCTGCCAGCCCTGCCAGCGTGCGCGCACAGACGCTTCTCTCTCTCTCCCTCCCTCTCTCACTCAACTCCCCGCCTCTCTCTCGAGTCGCAGCCCTCCTCCTCCTCCGCTTTTTCATCCCCCTCCCTCCCTCCTCCTCGCGAGCCGCGAATGCAAAAGACCCCCCCCCCTCTCTCCATCTCCAAACCAACTTCCCCCGTGGCTCCGTGTCACAGCCACCCCCCCCCTCCTCCATCCCTCCGCCCCCTGCTGCGAAGCACGAGGGCCCCCTCCTCCTCCACCTCCTCGTGGCTGAATCACACCCCGGGCGACCCCCAGGGTGACTCCGCAACGACGCCAGTCGTGTCGGAAGGTGGCAGCTGTCCCTCGCCCGCGGGATGACGTCCCCCGTCCCCTCCCTCCCTCCCCTCCCCCCACCCCACCGTGCACAGATTGCATTCGACGTGAACAAATAACGTAACCCACGTGCGATCTCCTGGTCATCTGTGCCACTTGTGGAAGTTCCACGGTACGTTGGCCGGGGGTGAGTTTATCTCGGGGACGGCTATTGCTGACTTTGACACACACACACAAAGATCCCCCGTATAGCCTTAACATACTGTTGGGTCAAGTGCTGTTAGCGAGCGGCACCTATGAAGGCCGGCACGGCACACGAGGGGTTGGTGGGTGGCCAGCACCACGCCCGGCCGCCTTTGTCTCCCCAGTGGCGATGTCTACACACCGCACAAGGTGCTCATTTGAGGCTGAGTCGACATAGGGGAGGGCCAGGACCGGTTCAGATAATCGTCACCACCGGTGGTGTTGGACGCAAGCGGGAATGGAACTCGGGTCGCCGGGTTCGTTGTGCAGCGTAACGCTAACCACTACACCACCGCTCCCCCCACACACACAGACACACAGTTCGTCTGTTGTATTGGCTTTGACACAAAGCAGTGTGGGGTGATCGATGCCCTCCCCTCCCCCTACCCCGACCAGGGGTGCAATAATTCACCGGGCTTGAGATTCGACGAGTTGTCGCGATCCATCTTCGCGCTGTGGTTAATGTAGCGGCCTCTAGTGGCTGGGAGGTGGGTCACGTGATGCCATTACATGTATCAGGACGACTTGGACCCACTTGTCTTGAGATGGTTTCTTCATTTAAGGAGCCAGGTGCTCGCACTCGAACAGGCGGAGACCCTCCACTTCAACAGCCCCGAGCCTCCCGCGCATCTCCCCCTTATACACGGTCCGAGGTCACGCCCCCATTCCCGAACCTTCTCGCTGGTTCTAGACCGCTCACTCTACCGGCAAACTCCACCGTCCTCTTCCGTCACCTGGCCACGCTCCTATTCTCGATAATTCCCGTAGCCACCAGTCTACTCGTACTGCTGGCTGACTCCCCTGTCATTGCCTCCCGTGGCCACCAGTCTACTCGTACTGCAGGCTGACTCCCCTGTCGTTACCTCCCGTGGCCACTAGTCCACTCACACCGTATGTTGACTCGACTGTCATGACACATACAACACGCATACGGAGTCCCGCACAACCACGATACTCCCACGCTACGATGCGAGTAATCGTGGTGTCACGAAGCGATATTAATGCGCCGTCTACAACCCTGCCGAGTCACTCCGGCCGCTCTCTCTCTGGCCATAGCAAGTGAAGATGGCGGTGTACAGAACGAGGAAAAAGATGCTGGAAGGTGACACTGACGGCTGCTCTGTGCTGTCAGTGTTCAGGGGCCTGCTTAAGGCGCGGCTCCGGCTGGAGCACGCGTACCACACACATGCCGGTGATGTGCGCGTCTTCTTTGAACGCTGGGGAGCCGGAAAAGCCCCTCTCTGTGCCAGCGTGGACGGCACCCTCGTGTTCACCTTCTGAAGCGCTCGCTCGTCACCGTGGCGTGCACGATAATCACAACCACCACCACCACCACGTGACTTTTCTTTCGTGTTGTGCGCGCTGCATTTAGCGCCATAGCGCGTGGATTCATAGCGTGTATTTGTGTTGCCGGTGACTTTGTGTATTTCATATCGGAATCGCCTCCAGTGCTGTTGCTGCTGGCGGCAATAAAAGTTGTTTAAAAGTCAAAAAGTTTCTGGCCACCGCCATTCAGACGTTTCCCCGTTGCTCCAACGCGGGGGGTGTCCCTCAAGCAGCTTCACACCTCGGCACACGCGCGTCAATCACGAATTAAGAAATCTAGCACGCTCGACGCTACCCCCCTCCCACCCCTCTCACCTTTCAACCGAGTTCGGCCACCAAAATTACAGGACGTAACATTCATCATCATCATCCTCCTCCTCCTCTTCCCCGGGCTGTTCACTTTGGAATTCCTCCACCTCGCCCCGCCCCCCATGAAAGAAAAATGTCTGTCTCGCCAAATCGCTATCACCTTGCTCAATTCAAGCAAAGAGCGCGTGTGCGCTAGGGGCCGTCCATAAATGATGATTTTTGACGATTTTTTACCCCCCCCCCCCTTCGTCACACGGCGTCACAAAAAGTCAGACCCCCCCCCTCAAATATGATGTCACAAAGCTCTGCCCTCCCCCCCCAAATTTTTTTAAAAATCGCTTTAAACTATTTAATGGTGCGCCGCAATCTGATGTTGTAGGAGAAAACATTTATTAAAAAGTCGATTTAATTCAGTAGAACGTGTTGTCTATATTTATTTAAAGTTGCGCATTTATCACATTTCTCAACCCCCCCCCCTCCTCCTCGTCACACATCGTCACAAATGTCTGACCACCCCCCCTAGTTACGTGACGTTCTTTATGTACGGCCCCTTATTATTATTTTGCTGTACCATCATCATCATCATCAGCGCCCCCCTCTCCGCCCCGCTGGCTGCTTTGCGCGTTGCATGCCTCCGGGAGGCCGCGGATGAGCAACCCGCGATTTAAAATTGGTTTGCAAAATTTCAGCGCTCCTGCGTTGGCGTGGTCCCTTTTCTAATTCTGGAAGTCTCGTCTCTCGCCGCCAGCCTTCTAGCCTCGCAGCTTCGTGCGCGTCTGTGAAGTGCAAATCACACGCTCTCTAATCCGACGCGAGGAATACATAAATAATGACGCGCACGCCGCGTAAGCTAATGGCTGGCGGTAATCACAGTTGACGATGTCGAGATCACGCATTCTCTTTTATCGGGCTGCGATGGGACTTTTAACGGCGAAACGAAGAGCAGGGGGAAATATCCTCGTAATCTCACAACCGTACTTGGTTGGTTCATTTTTTTTCCACTGCACAAACCCGAGCCGCGCCAGTGCCACGCCGAGCCAGCCCAGCGCAGTTCGGGAGTTGGCCAGGTTGTTAGATTTTTATTCCCCCCCCCCCCTCACTGTAGACCCCAAGCTGTGCCTGACTGACATCGCATGCAATAAATGAGACTTGTGTACTGACTGAGGGGCCGTCCATAAATGACGTCACGCACCTAGGGGGGGGGTCAGACATTTGTGACGACGTGTGACGAGGGGGGGGGGGTGTGAGAAATGTGACGTAACATTAAAATGCGCAACTTTAAATAATTATAGACAAAACGTTCTACTTAATTAAGTGGATTTTTGATATATTGTTTTCTCCAAGCGCCACATTAAATACGCACTACAATGACAATAGTTTAAAGCGATTTGAAGCAGATTATTGGTTCTTTTTTTTCTTGCTGTGGATTTCACACCTGATGATGATTGATTGTGTTGCAGTCGAAACGTCGTGAGACTTTTTATTGTTTTATATTTATATTATTTTATTATTTCCCTTCTACGTGACTTTACCGAAAGAACCAAGAATATGAATCCCTGCAGTCAAGAAAGCTTTAAATCAAGATTTGAAGCATGTTTTTTTTTTTGGGGGGGGGGGCAGAGCTTTGTGACGTAATATTTGAGGGGGGGTCTGACTTTTTGTGACGCCGTGTGACGAGGAGGGGGGGGGTCAAAAATCGCCCAAAATCGCGTGATGTCATTTATGGACGGCCCCTGACGCAAAAGAGGAGGAAAATTATTAAACCCTCCCCAGGCCTCGCTTGATCCTCTGCCAGGGTCGTATGTCTCGCGCGCCCGAGTTTCACGATTTGGTTGCGGCTTAAGCAAGGAAATTAGCCGGTGGGAAAACACCACCCGCGTGGACCACGAGGCGCCCACACTCTGTGGCACTCGCCCTCACACAATGGCTCGCCACGAGGTTGAGCAAACACAAACGGCAAACACAATCACTGGAGCGTGCCGACAAAGAACGTCAACACGAAGAAAGGCATCGCTGCATGTCCGAAGAACGAATCTTTTGTTCGTGTGTTTTTGTTGTTGTTGTTGTTGTTGTTTTTGTGCGGTGGATGGGGCGGTTTCTTTTCTGTACTCTCCTGCCCCTTTGCAGTGACGAATGAAAACAACGCGGTGGCGAAATGTTGACTACCTCGCCTGGTATACAGTAGGTCGTGCGTCGGTTCGACCCCGACCCTGACGCCTGCTGTATATTTGAAGTTTGCACGTTCTCCCCGTGACGGCGTGGATTTTTCTCCGGTTTTCCCCTCCACGTTCAGAATCAACAATATGCGCTT
Source organism: Lampetra planeri (assembly GCF_965212315.1). Taxonomy (NCBI): domain Eukaryota; kingdom Metazoa; phylum Chordata; class Hyperoartia; order Petromyzontiformes; family Petromyzontidae; genus Lampetra; species Lampetra planeri. The sequence goes on along the minus strand of NC_136108.1, from coordinate 31,598,422 downwards.
AAGAGTCGTTGGCCGCTATACATTTCCACGCGACCGTAAGCCACTTTGTTGAGCTATCATTTGCGACAGCCAGGGCCGCTTCCGAAACAGAGCTACATAGCTCAGTGGGGGCCTCACCAGGTAAGAGGAAATAAAGAGTGGCTGATAGTAAGTTGGGGAAAGACCCTTGTGTTTTGTTCTCCCCTTTGTAGGCTGCGAGTGAGGGATTACTAATCTAGTATATAATTACAATAACCCCCCCTCAAATCTTTGCACCTGACGAATTAATGAGTTAATGATGACGTCACCCTGCTGCTGCTCTATATAAGAACGGGAGACACAGCAGAGCCTCACCATTCTGGCGAATTGCCCGATGATGCCGGATGCAATTACCAGCGAAACGTCGTACTACTCAAATTGTAAATGTTGTGGTTTCACGCTTCAACACACCGGTGGGCTAAAGCAGTGAACTATTTGTCTTTTGTCAACGTGACACTTTTTTACTGATTGGCCGTGTCGGGTGGTGGAGGGTTACGACACATTTATAAATAACGCGATCTAAACCCAAAAACGGTGATTATGAGGGATGCAACAGAATCCCGGGGTGGTGGTGGTGGGGGGGCAGCTCTCGTGCACCGAGGACAATGAGGCCTGCTTCGGCGCAGACCGTGACCCGAATGAGAAAACCCTTTCCCGATTCTTCCTCGTGCGTGGAAAGCAAACCGCAGCCCCCCCCCACTCCACCCTATGCCCCGCGCGCGTAGCGAAAAGGAGGTTGTGGGGGAAAGATGGGGGAGGGGAAGGGGGAGAATTAGCAACTACTTACTGGTTCATTGTCTGGCCAGAGTGCCATCCAATGATCTCATGAAACAAATATTACGACAGATATTCACTGCGCTCGTATGAATGTGTCGGAGCTGACGATGCACGCTGGGTAGTTACAGGGGTTGACATGAGCCAATTTAGCCCGTCAGCTCTCTGGGGTCGATAAAATATCTAACACTTTGTGGGAACTTAAACGGTGGTTGTTCGATAGCTATCCTTGCCCCTGCCGTAGAAATGTCGAGTTTCTACCACTGGCCCAGGGCTATAGACATGAGATGAGTACCATCAAATTCTCACTTGAGTGTGAACGCTTTAAACCTTCGACAAAGTGCAGCGTTTCCTTGTTTATTCAAGAAAGCCTCAATGAATATCTAAACTCTACGCTGCCCACCGTGAATAACTTCCGAAGACCGTCACAGCACGGGGAGGACCTCATCCAGTAGTGGCTGTATTCGTAGTAAATGTGACCCATGAGAAATCAATGATTATGGACAGTCTCGGGCCAATTGTAACTGAGGAATGCCAGGATTATGTACTACGGGTGTTGCGTTGACCAGAGTACTCTCACGCAAGAGCAAATACGCTTGCCCAATAGCGCAGAAGCGTGGTCACCACAGATGGACTTTTCCACAAGTCTGGCTGTCGCCTGATGAAGCTGGTTGTAATTACTGGCGAAACGTCGTACTCAGATTGTAAATGTTGTGGCTTGGCTCTCCAACACACAACCGGTGTGCTGTGCTAGTGACGAATTGGCCACGTTCTGTTTACGTGACAACCTTTAGAGTTGGCTGTGTCGGGTGGTGGCGGGTTTTAACGACACATTTATACATTTACGCGATCTAACCCAAAAAGACCTCTATTATGGATGATATTGGTCGCGAAAGCCACCGTCGTGTTCGGCTACTCTCGTTTTAGCGACGCCACTCGAAATTTTAAATCGTCCTTGATACATCATGGCAACATTTGCCAATCGAAAGCATTCGACGTCATCTCCGATTTTTTTTCCCCCCCCTGCCCCGGTGGCTTTTTGATCACTCGTTGTTACTTGTAAGTCAGGCCCTTTATATAGTTACGTAAAAAAAACCACGTTAAGCAATTTACATCAAAACATACCCTTTCTCCCTTTCACCCACCTCACCCTCGTTAGCTCACCCCGAGGATTCTAATTTCCGCTTCGCACCCCTGCAATGGAGACGGCGAAGAAAGCCCCACACACCGTGTCCGTGTGTGTTTTTTTAACTGTCCCTTTGTTGTAAAGTAACGCGTAAAATGGACTGACATGAGTCACCCAAAAGCCCCCTGAAACTTGCCACAAGAGAGGGCACTGGTCACCACAAAAAGAGACAAAGATCCCCCGTATAGCCTTTTTAGCAGACTGTTGGGGCAAGTGCTGTTAGCGAGCGGCACTTATGAAGGCCGGAACTGCACACGAATAGGGTGGGTGGCCAGCACTGCGCCCGGCCGCCTTTGTCTCCCCAGTGGTGATGTTTACACATCGCACCAGGTACTCATTTGAGGCTGAGTCGACCTAGGGGAGGAGACCCAGGACTGGTTCAGATAATCGTCACTGGTGTTGGCCGTGAGCGGGAATCGAACCCGTGTCGCCGGGTCATACCGCAGCGCGCTAACCGCTACACTACGGCTCCCCACACACACACACGCCTACACACAGACACACACACACACACGCATCCACACAGACACACACACAAAGGGACAACTGCCCCCCCCTCCCCAGCCCGGTCACTTCCTTTTTCCATCTCTGCTGTCGAGATCGCGTCGTAATAAATATATATCGGACTGGTGCATCTTGGGTCAAGCCCCGGCATCCTCTCTCCGATGCTGGATCAGTGCTGCGCAGATTGATGCCCTCTTTCCACTTCTCTCCGGCTAAATTGCTGACGCAGGCGAAACGCAGGAAGCGTTTCCACGTCCCCGCTTGCTCATCGCCGCGGTCGGAATCCGTTTGGCTCACACGTCCCGCGGTAAGAAGTCGAGACGGCATTCATTAATATTTCTGCCGGGTTGATAAATCCCACGACATCCCGGTATCGTACGAGTGTGTGTTTGTGTGTGTGTTGTGTGCGGGGCGTGCGTGCGTGCGAGTGCGTGGGCTAACATGTGCGGCAAAGTGATGTCAGACGCTGTCGTGGGCCTCCTCTAGGTCGACTCGGCCTTTAAACGCGTAATTGGTGCTACGTGCCAAAAAACATCAACGCCACGAAAACAATGGCATGTCACGCCGCCTCCTCGCGCGCCATGCCGGCCTTAATAAGTGCTCGCTGACAGCACAGTTACACATGAATACAGTTCTCCGTGGTGTTCCGCAGTGCACGACAACCCAAGGTGTCTGGGGTTGATTCCTCACCCAGCAGGACACGCACGCACAGAGCTGTCGGACGCTCATCGGTTCTGCTGCCGACAACAGCCGCTGCGCTCACCAAGATCGGAACAACAAAATTATCGTTTCTCGGACAGAATCGCGACCTGTGGTCGTATCGATTAATCGAACAGCCATGGGACGTGGGGGGGGGGCATCTCTACAGGGCTACATATGGAGGCGTACGTATGTACGTTGAACTTCTTTCGCATCGTACGCGGCTAATCGGGTGCAAACGACGCGCACGCGTGCTCGTGCGCGTGCGCGCGAGTCCCAGCGCCAACGCAAACCTCAGACTGTCTGAGCGGCGCAGACTGATCTAATATTCGTGTCGCGCTCGTGCAAACGCGAATCTAATTTCCTCAGCCGTTTCTAATTTCATTTACGACAAAAAAAAAAACTCTCCGCCCCCCTCCAACCGTAAGGTACGGCGCCTCAAAAGTCGGCGCGCGGTTTCTAAGCCGCCAAGCGCTGCCCTCGTGTCAACCCTCCCGAGTCACAAGCGGACTAACGCACGCACGCACGGACCTTGTGACTGAGAGTTTTTTTTTTTTTACAAAAATGTGGCAACGAGAAGTGGCCAGGTGGTTCAGGGATCACAGCGCTGAGCCCGTGCAGCTGAGATCCTCGGTTCGATTCCAATGATAAAATCGAGTTCTTGCATGCAGTGAGTTGCCCGGTCACCAATGAATTTGTATTTGCACTTCACTTGGAAAAATTCCAGCTCCGAGAAAAAAAGAAAGGTTATCGGTTTGACTCGAGCGACGAAAATGACTCTCATTATGCTGGGTGGGTAGAAAAAAAAGGCTGCCACCCCTGATGTGTCGAACAGAGGTCACGTGATGGAAGTTCAGACGTAGCTCTGCGAAGTTCACTTCTGTGGGCCGCTCTCGAACGTGAAGGGTGGCACTGCTCTGCGAGAGATTTGATTAAGATAAAAATGCGGGAAATAACGAAAGGGTGCAATGGCATGCCGTGCCCTGCGGTGCGTTTTAAAACGTAAGACAAATAACTTCACGAAATGCAAGGACAATAAGCGGCATCCGTCACGAAATGGCAGCGACATCACTATACATCGCTTGTGCCAGGCTAGGTACATTTCGAGTCTACATAACGAGCGTACACATACACCAACACGTGCATACAGGAGCATTTAAAATATGAGACGTTAAATACACACACACGCACAGAGACTCGCTGTCATCTTTGCTTCAAAATACAGACGACCACGAACCTGTCACCGCACTCGCTCGATAACAGAATTGAACATTGACAATAATTATAACAACAACAACGAGAAAAGAACGTGAAAATAGATTTGACAAAAAAAAAAGAACCCAAGGCGACTATTCGTTCTGCAGTCACTCCCATTTAGAGAAACTCTTCTCCCTGCGCAGAGAACTGAGTGAGCCATTGTGCGGGGTACAATTGCCATTCGGCTCCAGATAGCCCATTGCCTAACGCGGCAATTTGCCATGCCTGCCTCGGTTAATTTCCTGCTATGAGCGAATTCAAATACCACGGCAGAAGGGGAGGGGGGGGGCCATGGCACCTACATATTTTTCTCGTGATGAAAAAAAATTGAGCGAGCGAGGAATGCGTTGCAGGCAACGCGGGTCGTCAGCATACGGTGGCTGGCGGATGCAACAACCGCAAGCGTCTTAGACTGAGTTGACCTGTGGGCTTGGAAGGGCATCCGTGCCAGGTGCAGATACCAAATAACGATGATGGTGATGTGGGTGTGCAAGGACCATATCCAGGTTACCGGTTAATGAAGAGGTGCATGGGGAGTTTGCAATCACTGCCTTACTGAGTAATCATCTCGAATGCCCGATGTGTGCTGGTGCCCCGACATGCACTGCAACGGGAGGCGCGGTATGAATAATAAATGATGGCGATAATGATCATGGTGGTGGTCGGATTCAGGTAGAAAATGAACGATGATGCACATGGCCAGGAACCCGAACCTTCGTTTCGTTTGGATCGAGAAGCATTTGCATGAAGCACGCCACGAGTGCACAAATGCAGAAGAAAATCAACAAACACAAACATCCCCTGTATAGCCTGGAGAGAATGACGTAGAGGTGCGAGATGCAGCAAGAGGTGGGTTGGTTAACGCAGCAAGTGGTGGGTGACGTTAAGGAGATATGTGGGCGACGTAGGAAGAGGTAGGTGGGGACGGTGGAAGGGAGAGGTGGGTGGGCGGGGTGTGGGATGAGTGATCGACTTTGTGTGCGTGCGCGGTTTTATTTGTTTTGCACCTCGCAAAGGTGGCAACTCTTTAGGGAATTGCTGAATTGAATTAAAAAAAATCACGCTTGCGGATATTCACACACGCGCACGTGTGCCTGCGCACAGAACGTGCCAGCCTCACCGGCGAGGTCTCTTGCCATCATGCTTCCGCGTGAAAAACACAAAGTGTACCCTCGCCCCCCCCCCCACCTCGCTCTCTCCTCCACTCACACGGACTCGCAACGCACGGACCACTGCCCTGGTGGACGCAACGCGTGAGGGTGCAGCCCTCCAATTTCTCTTGCGCTTGCCGCTGCTGGTAGGCGGAAGGAACTCCACTGGGGGACGCTATAAAGAGCTCCTCTAGATGGTGTTTGTTTGTGCCCTACACTTGCACGCTGGCCAAAACGTGTGGGAGTGCCCACGCTTTAAAGCACCGTGCGTTGCCTGCAAATTATTTGGCTCTGTGGTCTACCCATTTATGCTGCCAGGTGGATATGTATATTGCTTGGGCAGCCCTCAGCTATCAATTAATCAAGGCTGATGACGATGAGCTTAAACTAAAAAGGGATTCATCAAAGCATCACACTGCAACATGTGCTCTCCAGTTGTAAGCCAAACTGCACTGGCTATCACTGCTATGCTGTGCAGAAGGGCCATTGACTGAAACATCAGACTATTGCACTTTTTGTTATTAATAAGGCAAGGCTGATGATGAAGGTGGCACGTCATTGTGTTACTTTACGAGTAATTCAGCTTACCACCCACTCCCCATTCTAAACCTCCCACAGTAACATTTTTGTACCGTGGCATAACAAAAGGGTGAGTGAATTAATCAAAGAACAGTGGTCGTTGAAAGCCCCCTCGCCCACCCCATTTTCATTCAAATGTTTTTTGGTCCTTTGTTTAACTAAAAAAAAACATTTTAATCGCGGTATCCGGTGTCCCGTGCACTACCTGGTTCAAATTATGGCCGAGCAATCAACGTCTAACGGACGGTCGGTTGGGGATTTGAGACGAAATGCAGCTCTCTTCTGTGAATCAAGAAGGGCAAAATAAATAAATAAATAAATAAATAAATATAATGTTTAACCAACTACAAAAAACACCCCCAGACAAATAAACTCTCAGGGCGCATTCATCATCAAACAACGAGGAATTGTTAGCGGATGAGCTGCTCACAGAGAACGGGGGGGGGGGGGGGAGGGGGCTCTGTAGGCCAGTCCCCCAGTCCCGCTCAGGGCTTGGGGGGGGGGGTGTCCGGACAGGAAGAGGAGATGATTTGGGCGACGTTGATTGGGTTGGGTTGGGTTTGCAGTTGGAAGTTGGAACAAATTCCCCCTCCACTCTCCGCCACCCACACCCCCGACGCCGTCTGTAACTTAAGATCTTCAGCAATCCGTGGAATAGGGAGCAGAAAAAAGGAAAAATGTCGAGACTCCTCTGATGATCAAAAAAAAATCTAACCTCACATTATAATGCCCTGAAGAACGGAGATGTAATTGGAGGGAGAGTCATATTGCTCGAATGTCAGCCGCATTGCACCCCCATCGCTTTCAATCATGTCACTTTAACGCTCGAGGTAAAGGTGCGGACCTGCAATTTCTAGTTCAAGCCACTGCTGGTGGTAGGGCCTCCACTAAACACTATTATAACTATTAAACTTCGATTTAAAGCTTTCGTGACTGCAGGGATTCATATTCTTGGTTCTTTCGGTAAAGTCAAATACTCTAAACGCACGTTGATTCTAAATGTGGAGTGGAAAAACCGGAGGGGACCGGAGAAAATTCCATGTGACCACGGGGAGAGAGCGACACGCAAACTCCAAATATGCAGCAGGTATCGGGGTTGGGATCGAACCCACGACCTCCTGTATACCAGGCGAGGTAGTTAACATCTCGCCGCCGTGGCGCCCACTAGAGGAAGCTCTAGAGGGCATCTTGGCCTACTCCTTCACGCCGGTCCGACGTCTTGCAATTTGTACTTGTAAACTTTATTTGTTTAAGCATTTATTTTGAGTGACTTGCTTACCTTTCCCATACTTTGCACTCCTATCGGTTTTTGCACTGTTTGTTGTTGTAACTTCCTGACCCACCCCGACTGGACATCTGTGGTGGATGCACCCCACACTTTACCCCACCATACGGAATCTGAAAATCGACTCTGGTCTGCCCATTTATGCTACTGGGTGGGATTATGAAACTTTAATCTTTAACTGCCACGCCAGGAGGTGACCCGGTGACCTCTAGCATCCCAATAATGTAATACATTTATTTATTTGTCCAAGAGAATTAACCAGTTTCTTTTTTCGTAGAATCTTGTAAACATGCTTCTTCAATGTGTGTTCCGGGCTGACTGACACGAGTTGAAAGCTTTGGTTAGCAAGATAATAAAAAAAACTTTAAAGTCTCCGGTCAGGCGTGATAGCCGGAGCACTTTAATGGCAACGCTGCATTGTTGTTGTTGCAATAAAACGCCTGGAAATGACATCCCAGTGACATAACCAGAGTGCCATAATGACATAATGACAAATTTGACCTGAATTTTAAAGTAATTTTTTTTTGTAATTAACTAAGCTTCACATTAATGTTGGGCTGCCCAGGACATGCAATGTAGGTATTGAAACACAAGATAAAAGCTTTTTATTAGTTTTCATTTTGATTTATGGCAAAAGTATGGTAGGCCTGAGGGCCAGGTCTAAATTGTGGGAATAATCGCAACCAGTCTCAATTCTATTTCAGCAGGGTTCTGCTTGGGAGTGAACTTTTCTGTCTTGATTACATCTACAAAATAAATTACCCAAAAAATATTTTGTAAGCTGAACATTTGCAATCACTGCAATCCACACGCATTCCACATTCATACGCACACAGTAGCAATACAAAAAACAACTGCACATGTGCAGCATGGAACACAGCTGGCAAGGAAGATGTTAATGACCCACGCACCCTGATCACGAACTTCATGTACGCTAAATAAAAATGTTTTGCCAATGTGTTGCGAAGTGGCACGCTACGAGATGAAAGAAGAGAGGAGAAAAAAAAATTGAGAATTCCTTTCCAAAAGTTCCACACACCAAATACGGCAAAAACCCCGGCCTAGTGGAAAAGGCACATGTTGCAGTCAGCCAAGGCTGCCTAGACACCACATCCCAACAAGAGGCTGCTGGAAGTGTTTAACAATACTGTAATAACGCGCCACCGCCCGGCATCCGCTCGCTGTCGTAGAGACAGGACGGCTCAGGAGTGCGGGAAGGAACCGCAGACGAGCAGGAAAGGCAGGAGCAGCCGGGCGGTGAGTTGGCACCAAATTTCCCCCCACCCCCTCCCCCCCTCCCAAGCTCTCCAACCCCCTACATATACAGGGTGCTTCAAAATTTTTTTTAACACTTCTGAGAATTGGCAACAAACGCAGGGGAAATGTGCCTCCTCCGGGCTCTGAGGACCACCTGGAGAAGATTCCAGGCCACGTGTTGACAACGATGGCGAACAAGTGGTGACTCTTTGACTTTTTGAAGCTATTAACATGACATTTGTTATCATGTTATGGTGTATTATCCGCAAGTTTTCCATGAAAACGATAGTCCTATATAAGTGTGAAAAAATAAATGTGAAGCTCCCTGGATATGGAGGTGTTATTGGCCATTTAATGAGTGTTCACGTGTTGGAGAAAACCGGAGCACCCTAATAAAAAAAAATGCGAGCGAGGGGGAAACACTCCATCTCGTCACACTGGTGGGGCTCCACGGTGGCGAGATGTTAACTACCTCGCCTGGTATACAGGAGGTCATAGGTTCCATCCTGACCCTGACGCCTGCTGTGTATCTGGAGTTTGCATGTTCTCTCTCCCCGTGGTCGCGTGGATTTTTCTTCGGCTCCTTCGGTTTTTCACCCCACATTTGCAATGAAAGTGCGTTTCGAGTGTTTGGCTGCTGTAAATGTGTACGTCATAAGCCGCTTCGTTGGGCTATCATTTGTGGCGTGGTCACTTCTGAAAAAATTAACCCGTAAAAACAAAGTTTTTCACTATAAATCCTTTATATGCGTGGCATCGGTTTTATTTTATTATTCATTTCTTTTTCTTGAGTAAGAGTTTCATTTTTTATCACATTGGTATTTAAAATTAAATATGAAAAAAAAAATTCCTAAAGAGTGGAACATTTTGGAAAAAAATTTTCACGAAAATAAATTGTCACGCACAACGAGTCAGTGTGCAAAAAAATGTCAGCTCGATTGGATCACGGGAAGTGGGTTAAAAAACGACCGAAAGATTTGCACGGTCGTAAGCGCGCAAGCAAGCAAGCGAGTGAACTTAATATAAAGGATTTAAAAAGAGCTACATAGCTCAGTGGACCTTACCTGGTAAAACAAATTTCATATACATATTTAGTTTCATACAGGTACGTCCCAAGATACGGTCACCTCCTCGACGCCAGTGAAAAGGAAGTTTCACAAGGTGTGTGCCGTGATCCACCAACCCCCCCGCTGCCTCCGCAGCGCTTAGATTACAGGCCACGTGCAGCAGCATAGCCATCACGGCCCATTTAAATCTGTTCTCTCATCTTGTCGCGAGCGACATCACGCCGAGAGCGAGGGCTGCATTTGCACGTGACGCTTTCAGGACACGGCCACGTTTTCCAACGAACAGCGACAGTGATCGGCAAGCGCCTACATTTGTGTGGTTTCGTCATGTCATTGTCCTCTCCCCCGAATTCTATCCCGATTGTGCATAGAAGTGGATGTCACAGAGCTACCTCGACATTGGGCGATGTTCGCCGCACGGCAGTCAAGAGACGTGTTTTTTTTTACTCAAACCCGTCTTCTCCGTATCGTTCCTGGGCGAGCGAGCAAGCACAGCAAAGCGAAATAAACGAATCAATACGTCTGCTGATTGTGCTGCCGTAGCGACGGCGGGTTGGCGGCCGTCTTGTTTTGCCATGACCTTGGCAGGAGCGTCTTCCCCCCCCGCCCTGCCCACGTATTCCAAACTGTAAAAAAAAACTTCTAAAAAAAGAAACCCCGTAAACATCTCTTGATTTAAATCCAAATCATCCCAAGGGCTGTCGAGCGCGGAACTTTCATTTGAGGGGTGGGGGGGGAGAAAGCGGTTGTCAATGAAAGGCCGCTATTCAGCGAAGTTTTTTCATATTACATTACTGCCCCGTGGGGTGGGGGATAAATCAATAGAGCGCCATGAAGAATGGATTTACGTAATAACCAACGCGCCATGGAATTGCGTGCAATGGCAGCGCGTGGAGGCTCCCAACACTGCCAGCCGAGGAAAGCAGAAATTCTCTCTCTGCCGTGGCAACCCGCGGAAACGGAATTTGGCCGGCCGGAACTTTTATCCCCGCGTCCGTACGTAAGCTACACGCACACGCACGCGAGCACACGCGCAAAGATCCCTCGCCGTTTGGCCTAGCGGACAGTGGGGCAAAAATAATTGTTCGTGACGCACCGATATAGACCGCCACGACACACGAGCGGGTAAGTGTGCCCAGCGTCAAGCACGGCCGCGAACGTCTCCCCAGCGCAGACGTTCTACACACCCCACGAGGCACGACTTTTTCTGAGGCCGCGGCGACCGAACGACTGGTCAGGATGGGAATCCAACGCCAGCTCGCATGGATCATAGCAGCGCAGTGCATGAACCACTGCGCCACTGCTCGCAAGACAATCGCACACGCACAGTCGCGCACCTACGACCCAGCGCGTTGGAGGCAGGGATTGGTGGATCGCAAAGATTTGTTACATTTCCAAACCAACTGGTGATGGTGATACGTACAGCGAATGGATCATTGACACCATGACACCTGGAAGGGTTGTGTACACTAAAGCCCGTAGGATTTTCTCCAGATATTTGGGTTTCCTCCCACACGTCAATCATTAGCGGAAATGGCTACACATTCAACATGCAAGATCCTCCTTCTCAGAGACTCTTGGGGCTGACCATTTCTTTCCATGAGGCTCATCGTTTCCTAAGCTGTGAGATGTCCCTGGGCAAAGAGCGGGAATAAATGTCATCGCAACAGCCAGTGTCTACGACTGGCTGAACAGCAGCAACACTGCACCTGCCCAATGAACGTGCCAACTTTGGAACCATTGCGCCGAAGTTGTCCAAAAGTTCTCCCAATGTGCCACGTTTTACAGGGCGCCTTCTGGCTCCAACTCCTTCCAAGTCCGGTTCTTTCTCGTCGCTCCTAGTGGCAGCAATCCTCTCGAAATCCTGGGTGCACCCTGACCGAAACGATAACGGGACCGTCGACGTGAATGCAAACCGGAAGAGTTCTTAATTATTCCCTGACGCCGCTCCGAGTGATTTAAGTTTGTTTACAAGCGCGCAGCAGCATTGAGCCACAGAGGAAAACACACGGGACCCGCGTACGCACACTGACAGTGCGCGCTCGCGCGCGTGCACGTGAATGATGCACACGCGCTCACACAAAGATAAAGGTTCCCCGTATAGCCTTCCACGGACTGTTTGGGGCGGGTGCTGTTAGCGAGCACCGAGGAAGATTTGGCATGGCACACGAGGGGGTGGGCGGGGGGGGGGGGGCGGTACGTCCGACCGCCTTTGTCTCTCCCCTGTGCTGATGCGTGTTCATAACGCAGCAGGTACAACATGTGAAGCTGAGTCGACCCAGCGTGAGTCCCAGTTCAGATACATTCGCCACTGGTATTTTAACGTGAGCGGGTATCGAGTTTGGGGTCGCCAGGGTTCGTAGCGCAGAGCGCTAACCGCTACACCACCGCTCCCCAGCGGGGGGAGGGGTGCACCAGAGGTGGGACAAAGTCATTGTTATGCAAGTCCAAGTCGAGTTGCAAGTCATCAAATTCATGACTCGAGTCTGACTCGAGTCCAAGTCACATGACTCGAGTCCACATCTCATAGGTGGGACAAAGTCATTGTTATGCAAGTCCAAGTCGAGTCGCAAGTCATCAAATTCATGACTCGAGTCTGACTCGAGTCCAAGTCACATGACTCGAGTCCACACCTCTGCCGGTGCACACACAAAAGACAAAGATCACCCGCATAGCCTTAACAGACTGATGGGGCAAGTGCTGTTAGCGAGCGCCGTTGAAGGCCGGTGGTGTGGCTAACACCACGCCACCACCGCCTTTGTCTCCCCGGTGGCGATGTTCATACAGTTCACCCCGTACTAATTTGCGGCTGAGTCGACCTAGGGGAGGCCCAATGACCGATTCAGATAATCGTCACAGGTGTCGACCGTGGGCGTGATGCACAAAGATAAAGACGTATAGCCTGTAACAGACTGATGGGGCAAGTGCTTTTCGAGAGCACTTATGAAGGCCGGCACGGCACACGAGGGGGTGGGTGGCCAAACAGCACGCTCGACCGCCTTTGTCTCCCCAGCGGCGATGCTTTTACACACCGCACCAGGTACTCGTTTGAGGCTGAGTCGACCTAGGAGATGCCCAGGACCGGTTCAGATAATCGTCACCGGTGTTGGTCGTGAGCGTGAATCTAACTCGTTTCGCCGGGTTCGTAGCGCTAACCGCTACACCACCGCTCCCTCCACACGCACAACCCGTACACTCAAACGCACGCGCGCGAACACATTTAGAAATGCGTAAAAGTAAAAAAAACACGCCTGTGAGAGGTTCTTGTAAAATGTACGCGCAGAACTGTAGCCTGGCCATTTAAAAAAGAAAAGTATTACTCGTCTTTTTTTTTCTTCCAGTTTCCTAGCAACGTCGAAAGCAACGCCACTTTAATATAAATGACGGCGCGGGCGCTCGGGAGAGAAGGAGACGGAGAGAGGACGAGTGTATACACACACAAAGCCCCCATCCATGTACGTTGCTGCGTGCTTTCTGAATGTCCCCGGTGGGCTGGCTGGCTGGCTGGGCCAGGGAGGGCTTGGCAACGGATCTCGTCGGCCAGATCGCTGTTTACGGAAGCCAGAAGGAGGTGCACACGCTGACCTCACTTCACCTCCCCGACACAAAGGCGACGGACATCCCCGGACCCGAATAGCCTCTGCAAACAGAGGGTCGGGTGCAAGTGCTGCTGCTGCTGGTAGCGAGTAGCACCCATGAAGGCCGGCACGTCACCACGTGGGGGGGGGGGGATTGGCCAGTACCACATGTACAAAGATAAAGATCCCCCCCCCGTATAGCCTTAACAGACTGTTGGGGCAAGTGCTGTTAGCCATGGGTTGGCTGACTGAGATGACTGGTAGATGCACCACCAGCTGTACTCCCTACTGTGCCAGGCTAGGTGCAGGAGAACTCGGGGCAGAGTCAGCCGGTGCCATGGGTTGGCTGACTGAGATGACCAGTAGACGCACCACCAGCTGTACCCCCTACTGTGCCAGGCTAGGTGCAGGAGAACTCGGGGCAGAGTCAGCCGGTGCCATGGGTTGGCTGACTGAGATGACCGGTAGACGCACCACCAGCTGTACCCCCTACTGTGCCAGGCTAGGTGCAGGAGAACTCGGGGCAGAGTCAGCCGGTGCCATGGGTTGGCTGACTGAGATGACCGGTAGACGCACCACCAGCTGTACCCCCTACTGTGCCAGGCTAGGTGCAGGAGAACTCGGGGCAGAGTCAGCCGGTGCCATGGGTTGGCTGACTGAGATGACCGGTAGACGCACCACCAGCTGTACCCCCTACTGTGCCAGGCTAGGTGCAGGAGAACTCGGGGCAGAGTCAGCCGGTGCCATGGGTTGGCTGACTGAGATGACCGGTAGACGCACCACCAGCTGTACCCCCTACTGTGCCAGGCTAGGTGCAGGAGAACTCGGGGCAGAGTCAGCCGGTGCCATGGGTTGGCTGACTGAGATGACCGGTAGACGCACCACCAGCTGTACCCCCTACTGTGCCAGGCTAGGTGCAGGAGATCTCGGGGCAGAGCCAGCCGGTGCCATGGGTTGACTGACTGAGATGACCGGTAGACGCACCACCAGCTGTACCCCCCCCACCCCACTGTGCCAACTTGCTGCATTGCAGCAGCCCGGCGCTCTGCTCGTTGTTGTGAGCGTCGCTCCTCCGCCCTCCGTTGTTGCTGGAGGGCGACTGCCTCCAACTGCCCAGCAGCAGCAGCGTCCTTCACGAGCCTCCTCCATAAGCGCCTTCTCTGTGTTGGTTGTGTGTGTGTATGTATGGAGCTGGCTCAGCTCCATCAACGCGTCCCAGCTGAAAGTTGCTGACAAAGGCACACTTTTCCTTTTGCTCCAGCCGCCCAGGCAACTCCACTGGACGTCTTTCCTCCCCGATCTCATCTCATCACTGACCACGGCACACTCCTTACCCACCCCACCACCACCGCCGCTCCTAGAGCCACACACATTTCTGGGCCAGGTGTTGTTAGCGAGCGCCGATTAAGGCCGGCGCTGCACACGAAATGCACTTTTAAATCTCGATCGAAAAAAACGTAATTTCTTTGTAACTGCGTTTTTGGTGTTTAGTTTGTTGTCCGTAAACCACCCCCCCCCCCACGCCGCACCACCGATTAGCACGGTTGGCTACGTACGGTGCTAAAGAAGTTCAACATACATACGCGTACATCCGAGGTGGCAGTGTGGCCCAGAACAACGCTCGGATGCACGGACGAACAAACGCCTTCATCACCCCAGTGTCCATGTGTATGCACTGTACCAGATGCAGAAAAATGATTTTTTTTGTTAAAGGCTGTATCAACCTATGGGGTGGTTTTTATAAAAATGTTTAAAATAGTTTTTGCACCTCGCTAGAATGTGTTCTCTTTGTACAGTACGCGAGCTTCCTCCCACAAGAAACAAAACACGTATCGGAGTTAAGCCAACAAAACAATCCGCCAAAGATTGCTAGGCAGGATCCTCTTGGATGTTGCCTCGGCGAGGCTCTGGTGGGTTAATTAAGGACTTATTACACTATTAAACTCAACTATATATATTTTTTTAATTTTACCAGATAAGGCCCACTGAGTGATATAGCTATTTTTTCAGGAGCGACCTGGCTATCACAAATGATAGCTCAACGAAGTGGCTTATCACGTGGAAATGTATTGCAGCCAAATACTCTAAACGCGTGTTTCTAAATGTGGAGGGAAAAACCGGGGGACCCAGAGAAAAATCCATGCGACCACAGGGAGAGAGACACGCAAATTTCAAATATACAGCACGCATCAGCGTCGGAATCGAACCCACGACCTCCTGCACACCAGGCGAGGTAGTTAACATCTCACCACCACAGCAGCGCCATATTACCATAGACAAAACCAAAATGATTCCGAGACTCCATTGGCCGCGGTGCACAATCAGGAATAAAACACGTAGCCTCCATTGGTCGTGAACACTGCCTCTCCTCGTACAACACACACAAATAAAACATTCAATGTACAGCCTTTTTGTCTAATTGCTTCCGAATGACCATACTTCACCACCGTTGCGTAACCCGGGGTTGGCGAAGGCGGAGGAGGGGCAGGACCGTTTCAGATATCACTCGCTACTGATGTTAGCCACGGCCGGGAATCGAACTAAGGTCCGCTGGGCTAACGGCACATTGCGCTAACCCACTGCACCACCGCTCCTTCCCCGGCAACAGGGCCGATGTTTTGGGGGCATTGGGACCTCATCCCGAGCGCGGAGAGAAGTGGGGAGAGACAATTATTGAGTTTAAAAATGTGAGATGGAACTCGAATCATGCGATTATTATTGTTGTTGTTGTTGTTATTGTTCCGAGTGATGTTACCATTACGATCCTAACCATAAACAATTGCTCCCATCTCCCCCAAAAACAAGAGTCGCCTATTTAAGGCTTCCCAAAGGTCACAGCTGCCCCATCAACAAAACACCTCGGGGACTGAACCAGGACTTAAAAAAGATAAACTTCCGCTGGAAGAAGATGTGTAATCTCTTCACGTGTCACACACAAAGACAAAGAACCCCCAGTATAGGCTTGACAGACTGTAGGGGCAAGTGCTGTTAGCGAGCGCCTATGAAGGCCGGCACGGCACGTGGGGGAGGGGGGTGGCCAGCACCACGCCCGGCCGCCTTTGTCTCCCGAGTGGCGATGTTTACACACCACACCGGATACTAATTTTAGGCTGAGTCGACCTAGGGGAGGCCCAGGACCGGTTCAGATAATCGTCACTGTTGGTGTTGGCCGTGAGCGGGAATCGAACTCGGGTCGCCGGGTTCGGAGCGCAGCGTAGCGCTAACCGCTACACTACCGCTCCCCCCACACACACAACACGAAAACACACACACACGTATACAGAGACACGTATACAGAGACAAAGGTCACCCGTTGTAGCCTCAGGGATTGCTGAGGAAAGTATTTTATTCGCGAGCACGTGGTTAACGCCTGCACGGGGCACGGAGGCGTGGGTGTGACCAACTCCCGTGCCCAGGCTGCCTTTGTTTCCCGTAGGGGTGACGATTTACACACGACACCAGGTATTGATTTCAGGCCGAGTCAACCTAAGGGGAAGCCAAGGACTGGTTCGGATGTCACTGTCCCATGGCCGGGGATTAAACTCGAGTCGCCAGGTTCGAAGCGCCAGTGCGTGAACCACTGCGCCACCGCTCCCCGCACGCATAGTAAACAAAGATCACCCGTGTAGCCTTAACAGACTGTTGGTACAAGTGCTGTTAGCGACTAGCACCTATGAAGGCCGACACGGCAGACGAGGGGGTGGGTGGCCAGCACCTAGTAAACACGTGAGTCAACACACACGCGTAACCGCGCACATAAACACGCGTAAAAAAACACGCACATTCAGCTCTCCGTGACCTCCGTGGCTGCCTGTGTGTATGTATCCTTGGGGATGAGATGGCCTAACCCTTGGGTCACAAGGATCAGGCAGTTACGGTCAAAGGTCAGTTTTTGGAACGAGCCAAAATAGTGACCGCAGTGGACATAGACCCGCACTGCGTTTCAATGGACTGCCGAGGAGGAGGAGGAGTGTTGTTCGTAGTCCGTGGTGTCGCGTTGCAAAGCCCCGGTAGTCCCTTTCACATGTTACTGTGCCTGCATCGCCTACACGTACACACTGCCAGTGTAAGTAACAATTCACCTGGGCTCCCAAACTGCCAGCAATTTGATGAATTGTTGCGATTCGGAGGGGCATGATTCCATTCGGGATCTGACATTTTTAATTTTTTGGGAAATTTCACGAATTGGTAAACACGCTTCGGAGAAGCGGAGTTCTTTCCCCGAAGCTGGCTGGCGGATCTTGGTGTACAGAGATCTGAGCTGCCGCTTCACTGTGGCGAGCGCCCTGTCGATCTTGAAACGGTGAACATTGTCAGAATCAGAAAATTGGTTTATACCGGAGGGATCCGATGAGCTATCAATCTCTTTTTCACAGATGTTCGGTAGGGGTGGGTCAGAACGTTACGTTGTGTCGCGTCTAGGCCTGTTTAATGCTGCCACCACAAGTGGCTGGCGGGATTACATGGAACTCATGCCATAACACAACAAACACGAACAGAAAACATCCGTTTAGTATCGTGAGCTTCAGAAACGATGTTGACAAGTCCATGCATCTTTACACCTCGACTAGAGGCTATTGCGAACGAGTGACTGAACACCTCTCGATGCTTTGGAAGGGCGAGAAAGATGACGTTTTTCGCATATATACAATCCAAAAACGTACTTTTCCGCCCCACAATTTGGGGATGGTAAAAAAAGGTATGCTTGGCAAGCGATGTCCGGGCGCCCGTACCGAATTATAGACCAAACAACCCCCATGGCAACGGGTCGGCATCCAAAATAACAAGAAAAGACATTTTTAAACATTTCAAATTCCATTAAAAAAGCCCTCAATATTTCAAGAGTCGCAATGCACGTGAGTATGAGACGGTGGGTCATTGACAAATAACGGCCACGAAGCAGTCCTTAAAAGAGCTGCCGCACGCAGCTATTGAGCCGCAGGTTGCTGACCCCATGCCAGTGACCAACAGCGTGGTGATACCTTCATCCAACAGCGGAAAGAGAAAGGGCTACACATTAATCGTTCTTTTGCAACAAAGCAAAACCGTGTCCCTACTCAAATCAATGTGGGACAATTCTCATCTCCTGTTTACCGCCGAGCCAGCGGTGGAAATTCCACGTTCTCATGGCGGGGACAGGGGCATTGCTTTCGACCCCCGAGATGAAACCGCAACTTAGCAACCGCGTGCTGAGCTGTGACCACCACACAGCCCGGGCTTGGTGATCGTAACGGACGCTCGCTTAACATACTCCGCAGCGCGCTGCATAATATAGCCACCAAGGTGGTGGTGGCCAATGAGACGACAGAAAAGCAGAAAAAAAGAGATGCGAGCGGCGAGCTCGGCTCGGGTGTCAGCTGGACCGTGACGCCGCTCTTTTTTGCGGCGCGGATTTTCTCACGGTGGTAACGGGGCCGCATCAAATCCCAGCCAATGCCAAAGCTCGCGGCGGCCAACCTGGGCACGGTGATTGTGCGTAGGAGGGTGCTAAAGTGTGCGGGTGGGGAGTTTGTGGGCCGGTGGGTGGGTTGGTGTGTTGGGTGAGCGAGCGTGTAGGTGAGTGGTGGGATGTGTAATTGGCTGAGTAGCTGGATGGGTGAGTGGTTTAACGGGTGCTTGGGTAGATGGCTGAGAGGAGGGATGGGTGGATGCGTGAGTGTGGTTGAATATGTGGATAGTTGGAAGTGTGGATGATTGCGTGGGTGGGTCGATGAATGGGTCGATGGATGGGTGGGTGAGTGAGTGGATGGATGGGTGAGTGGATCAGTGGGTGGGCGGTTCGGGGCGGAGCGCTGTTAGGAGAATGAAAGAGTTTTTAAGGGAGGGGGGGTGTTGAGGTGGGCGTAGCGAGGTGACCGACGAGAGTTGACACAAAAGTTGTGTGCGCAGTAAATGAAAACGCCATCTGCTCCACTGGGCCGGGCCGGGCGCAGACACCGCCGTCGCAGCTGTGCCCGCCGCGATCCCGCAGTCACACACACACAGTCCCCGTAGTCACACACACACACACAGTCCCCGTAGTCACACACACACAGTCCCCGTAGTCACACACACACACAGTCCAAGCAGGCCGCCTCCACTTCACGGCGCGTTCCATTCAGCGGCACTGTGCTCCCCCGCCTTGCCGGGAAAGTGCCGCCACGGGCAGCCGCGTGCCAAGCGTCCGACAGAGGCTCGCACGAACTCACTCGGGAAGGTGGTGGTGGAGGGCGGGGGGGGCGCCCTCGAGATTTTGATCAGCGAAGAAAAGCAGCAACACTGGTTTACTTTCCTGCACTTTGTATTTTTCTTTCGCTCGATTGGAAACTTTCGGGAGCAATGCTCCTCGAGAGCATCGCCCGACCGCTGCACACGAAGAGAAGACGCGAGCTCGAACGCCGAATGAAAAAGGGTAAAAAAAAAACCTTAAAAGCCACTCAATTTCCACCAGCCAAACATTGCAGTGCACCGGTAGCCTGCTGCTGTGCAATCGCGTGCGTAATACCAGAGTGGCAACGACGGTTCCCGTTGGCACGGCGTGGGTAGCGGCGTGTGTTTCGCCACTGGGGAGCGGTGG
Source organism: Lampetra planeri (assembly GCF_965212315.1). NCBI lineage: Eukaryota > Metazoa > Chordata > Hyperoartia > Petromyzontiformes > Petromyzontidae > Lampetra > Lampetra planeri. Next base: position 31,578,511 of record NC_136108.1, on the reverse strand, counting down.
TGGAGCGGTTAGCACGTTGTGCCACGAACCCCGCTGAACCCGAGTTCAATTCCCGCTCGCTGCCAACACCGGCGTCTATTATCCGAACAGGTTTTTTTGGCCTCCCCTAGGTCAACTCAGCTTCAAATTAGTACTTGCTGAAGGGGTATAAGACATCGCCACAAGGGAGACAAAGGCGGCCGGTTGTGGTGCTGGTCACCCACCCCCTCGTGTGCCATGCCGGCCTTCATAGGTGCTCGCTAACAGCGCTTGCCCCAACAGTCTGTTAACACTGTACGGCAAATCTTTGTTTTGGCACTCGGCTATTTCAAAGCGTAATTGTGGATGTAAACGGGTCACAGAGCGAGCGCCCTTTGCCAAGTGAACAACAAATAAGATGCCAGCCAAACCGACTTAGCAGGGCCAAGTGACTCAGAGTGGCAATGTAACCTCGCGAGGTTGAATCCTGCGGCAGTAACATGTGTGGCTGACTTGGCTATCGACCCCGGCGAGAGTTGGACAAAGAGAAAGGGCGTTCATCGTGCACGCTGTTGTGGAGCGACGTCTCCTCCTGCTGTTGCTTAAACGCCTGTGCAAGCCACACATAATCAGAGCTGTACTATCTACAGGGACTCCTCTACTTGCGAACATTCGACTTGCGAACTTTCAGAGATACGAACAAACCTCTCCGTATGTTCCGTTGCCTGTTCGGACCGAGTCGTAAGGTCAACCGCCGCGCAATAGATGGCAATGGTGGCATCTACACCCGCAGAATGTGAAGAACCAGTGGCATCTACATCTATAGAACATGAAGAACCAGTGGCATCTACATGTACAGGAGATTATACAACTTTTAAAATCATCATACCCCGTGTTTAGTGTACACACCGTACAACATGTTTGTAATCGACAGGAGCAAAGTTGGACTTACGAACAAATCGACTTACAAACAGAACTCTGAACCAAACTCGTTTGTAAGCAGAGGAGTCCCTGTATGTATAACTTCTTTCACACCGTACGTAACCAACCGTACTAATCGGAGGTGCGCGGTGGTGGGCGGGGGGGGGGGCCAACAAACTAAAGACAAAAAGCAATACGTTTTCAAGTCACAATGTTTTATCTCAGGCGGTGAGGCCCATGGAGCTAAAGCCGCTCTTCAACACGGAAGACGAGGGCCCAAAACCGTCGGCAGTGGCGGTTAGTTTTCCGGACTCTGCAGCTTACGCAGTTACATAGAGATCTACAGAGTTGCATCGAGATGTATAGAGTTCCATAGAGACCCATTCGGTTATACGGAGATTCACAGAGTTACATTGAGACCCATAGGCCACAGCCTCCGACCGTCAGCAGTGGCGGCAGTTACTGGACATTGCAGGGTGAGAATATACAAACTAACACGAACCGTGCCAAAAACTTACTGCGAACAGGATAAACAATAAACAGTGTTAAGAGACAGTTGAACCACCACATTTGTCTTCTGCGCTGTCGTAGCACAACTGCTCGGAAAATATCTGTAAACCGACAACCTACCTCTTTAAAATCTAGCGAAGTGGGTCAAGGTCAACAGGTGATGATGTCCAATACCACTGACGCCATCTCACCTTGCCTTCACTTCCCTCCTGCTAAGTTGAAGCCTGACTTGCAAGGATCGCTCTTAGAGTCTCATCAGCACCACCACCTTGATAATCGCGCTCCACGTGCCGCTCCCATGTCTGTCTCGGCAATCTGCCCTCCCTCCATCATGCACGTGCGCCCCACCCATCACCACCTTCATCTTCCCGGACTACATTTACATTTCCTGCCGTGTTCTAGACGCAACTTCCAAGTTGTTTACCCGACACTTTGCCGTCCGCCACGGGGACACGCGGCGCACGCGTAACAACGTCACCTTCGGAATCACATCCGCAGCGTTTTCCTGCCGCGTTCCACTCCAATCCACGCCCTCGATCCGCCCGCCCCCGATTCCCTCCTCGTAGCGCCGTGTGCGCGCACCACCTGCAAATCAACCGAGAATCGTGGACCCACCTGGAAGTCGGCCATCTGCTGATTGATGAGGTCGATTTCCGTCCCGACGGGCCCCTGCGCGGCCTCCTTCTCCTCGGCGCGCTCCAGGAGGCCCGTGACCTGGCGCAGGCTCCGGTAGAACTCCTCCACGCGCTCCAGCGCCGTCCGCGCCTCCTCCTTGCGCGCCGCCGCCCTCTCGCCGAGGCGGGCGCACTGCCTCTGCAGCGCCTCCGTCTCGCGGCGCATGCCCTGCAGCTCGACGCTCTGCTCCGCCTCGCCGGCGCCCGGCTGCTCCCCGGCCTTCCCGGCCTTCCCGTCCGTCTCCTCCTGCTCGAGCAGCCGCCGGCACTCGAGCCCGGCGTTGGCGATGTCCCGGCCGAGTTGGCCGGCGGCCGCCGCCGCGCGGTCGATGTCGGCGAGCTGCGAGCGGAGGGTCTCGGGGGCCCTCCCCGGCGGGCCCTGCGAGTCGAGCTCCTCCGACAGGTCGGAGAGGCGCGCGAAGAGGTCGCGAGCGACGCCGCGGAGGCGCCCGATGCCCCGCGCCCTCTCCTCCAGGGCGTCGCAGCTCTCCGCCACGGCCGCGGCCGCCTTGGCCAGCTCGCCGGCGAGGCGCTCCGCCTGCCCGGCGAGCTCTGCGGCGCCGGCCGCGTCGCCCGGCGCCAGCTCGGCGAGTTCGCGGGCGACCGCCCGCAGGTCCTCAGCCTCCTTCGTCAACGCCGTGTGCAGGCCGTCGCGGCACGCCCTCATCTTCTCCAGGTGGCCGCTGTTCGAGGCGGCCTGCGCTCCCAGGGACCGGTGCATCTCCAGCAGCCGCCGCGACTCGGCGAGCTTCTCCTGGACGGTTCGGATGCCGCGCGTGAACCTCTTGAGCCGCTTGGTGACGGCCTCCGTCACCTCGAGCTTAGTCTGCACCTCGCCCATCGCGGAGTCTACGCGCCGGCCGATGTCGGCCGTCTGCCCCTCGACGAAGTCGGCGTCGGCCGGGCAGCTCTCGGCGAGGTCCCTGCCGGCAGACGTGAGCAGCTCCAGGGGGCCCTGCAGCTTCTCGACGTCCTGTCGGAGGCCCTGTGTCTGCGCCAGCCGCGACTCCAGTTCCTCGAGCGACAGGGTCACCTCGCCCACCTGTCCCAGCCTCTCCTCGCTCTCCGTCAAGCGCCGGATGATCTCCTCCCTCAACTCCTCGAAGCGCTGCACCTTCTTGGCGCACCTGTGGATCGCCTTGCGCCTCGCCGTCGCCTCCGTCGTCAGTTCCTCCCACCGCGTCTTCAGCTCGGCCAGCCGGCCACCCAGCGACGCCGCGTCCTCCGCTCCCGACGGGCCCGGAGTCGCCTGCGCCACGACCTCGCCGTCCGCAACGATCGTCTGGAAGGAGCCCTCGCGGGCCGTCACGCGACCCAGGAACTCCTCCTGCCGCTCCAGCTGGGCCTGCACGGACCCGTGCTCTATGGACACCGGGGGGAACCGGGCCAGCTCGGCACGCATCTCCGTCACCCACGTTGCCAGCTCCTCGAGAGACTCGGAGAACTTCCGCGAGCACTGCAGCGCCTCCTGCACCAGCTCCAGGCGCTTACCTGCGGATTGGTATTAAGATCACCATCATCACCACCGTCACAATTCTCGGCAACGTATTGCTACAGATTACTATCGCCATCGTCGATATACAGTGAAATCAAAACGTTGCTTAGAATTCCCTTATACTCACTCGCTCTTTCTTCCAGCTCCTTGAACGGCTGGAGCGCGACGTCAAGCCTCCGCCTGAGCTCGGCCTGCAGGTAGGCCTCGCCAACGACGTCCCCGAGCTTCTCGCTCCGCTCCCGGGCCTCCTCGGCCACGGGCGCCAGCGCCGCCACCGCCGCCATCGTCTCCTCCGCCCGCCGCAGCTGCACCACCAGCGCGTCCGGCGTGGCCGCGATGGCGGGCTGCCCCTCCTCCAGGCCGTGCGCCAGCACCGCCGTGCCCTCCGCCAGCTGGGCCAGGGCCGTGGCAAGCCGCCCGCTCTCCCGCACGGCGTCCTCCACCCTCTGGGCTCGGTCGCGGAGCTCCCCGGTCAGGCCGTCCCAGGCGGCGTTCACCGACGCCAGCTGCTCGCGCAGGAGGGCCTTGCTTTCCTCGTCCTCCTCCTCCACCTCTCTGGAGCCGCCGTCTTTGGCGGAATCGGTGCCATCGCCGAGGATGCCTCGCGCCACGCGGTTCAGCTGCTCGTGCTGCGGCTTGCGGGTCTCGAACTCGCGCAGCATGAACTGTGGAGAGGGCGCGCGAGCGGGAGGTTTTATCGACAAGAGTCGAGCGAGGCCACGATCCACCACGATGGCGGATCTACGCCCCGCCACTGATCTCGTATTCGTACCTCCGATCAGCACAGTTGGCTACGTACGGCGCGAAAGAAGTTCAACGTACGTACATGCACCAACATCTCACGGAAATACACACACCTGAACATGTACAAAGGTTTAAAAGTATACACACACACGCGCACACAAAGGAAAAAGACAAATATCTCCCCCCCACCCCGTATATTTTTTAACAGACTGTTGGGACAAACACTGTTAGCGAGCACCTATGATCTGCAGTATCCCAATAAACAACGCCAATGTTGGACGAACATTGATATGTGGTTGGAACCGTTCAAAGCGCTCCTGGTATGTATGTATGTATGTTGAACTTCTTTCGTATGTAGCTAATTGGAGGTGAAAAACAAACTAAACACACAAACGCACTTCTAAAGAAATGAGTTTTCAATTTAGATGATCCAGTGGCTTCCTAACATCGGAAAAAAAGAGCGTTCCAGACGGCCACAGAAGCCGCATCTGAAAGCACGCGACGCAGTGACCGTCTTTGTTCGATGGCTCAGCCAAAAGCAGCTGCTGCTGCGAGGATGACCGGAGTTGGCATGATGATGATGATGATGATTTACGTTCCTTGACGAGATGGACGAGGTATTGTGGTTCATCTGTGGCAAGCACTTTGTGTGTAATAAAAGACAATGATCCCCCAGTAGAGTCTTAACAGACTGTTAGGGCAAGTGCTGCCAGCGAGCACCTATGAAGGCCGGCACGGCACACGAGGGGGTGGGTGGCCAACACCACGCCCGGTCGCCTTTGTCTCCCAAGTGGCGATGTTTACACACCGCACCAGGTATTCATTTTAGGCTGAGTTGACCTAGGGGAGACCCAGGACCGGTTCTGATAATCGACACTGGTGTTGGCCGTTAGCAGGAATCGAACTCGGGTGGCCGGCTTCGTAGCGCAGCGTAGCGCTAACCGCTACACCGCCACGTAATGAGCACGACCTCACCTGCACTTGCTGCCTCTGATTGGTCAGCATGTTGGGGTCGAGCGCCAGCGGCCCCAGCACGCTCGCCATGAGCCGCTTCTCGGCGAGCCACGGCGAGAGCTGCGCCAGGGCGGCGCTGAACGTCTCGTGGAGGCCGCACGACTCCTCCAGACGGCGCGCCCGCTCCTCCGCCCCCGCCCGCACCTCGCTCCAGCCGCGCTCTGTGCCGGCGCAGGGAGAAAAAATACCATGGGGGGGGTCAAGGGTCGTAAGGGGTCAGGGGTCGTAAGGGGTCGGTTGCGTCCAATGGAAAGACGACGAGGTGGAGGCGAACGATGAATGCGAGACACAACTGGCACCTTTGTCATTCACGCCGCATTGCAGCAGCGTAATTGGCTCAAGGCTAACGATGCAGCCTTTGTTCTTATTCGTTTCATGTTTCTATAAATCCGCTGTTGGATGCCATGTCAGTTGTGGGGTCGTTTGGCCATACTGGTTCGTCCAGGTTGGTTCGCCACTGTTACCCGTCACCAGGAATCGAACTAAGGTGACTGGACTTATAACAACATCACGCTAATCAATGCACCGCCACTCTTCCCCCCCTTGCCTTTTGAATGAGTCGCGCGCCATAGGTTTTCCCACCCCTGGTTTTACGGGAAGCGATTGTCCACGACTAGAGAAAGCGCAGCGTCGGGAGGACGCCCGGCCTCCTCGTCAGCCGCAAACGCGACGAGCGACGGAAGACGAGGGGCGATGGGGAAACGAAGCGTGGACGTGAACCCGCACCGATGGTGTCCAGCCGCTTGCGCAGGGCGTCCGCGTCAGGGTCGTCCGAGGACGACTCCAGAAGCTCGCTCAGCAGCTGCGTCACCTTCTGGATGCGCGGGGCCTTGTCCTCCAGGTCCTCCTGGAAGGCCTGGTGCCGCGGAGGGAACAAAACGATGGAGGTGTGAGAGGAGAGAGAGGACTGTCAGCGTCACCGCTGTCATCACGCGTCTCCGATTAGCGCGGTTAGCTTTGTACGGTGCGAGAGAAGTTCAACATGCGTACATCATCATTTTCATCAAAGTGATACGACAAGCGATGGAGCTCATGCATGTCTGACCAGTCGTACCACCATTATATTTTTTTGCCAGGTTCAAAGGCCAGAAACAATGAGACGGCATCGCTGAGATCCTGGGCTCGCATCTCGGTTTGAGCCAGGGACTGTTTTCTGACCCAAGGTGGCATTACATGGCTCGCTGTGAGAGACAATCCATCAATGGCATCACAATTGGAATAATGTGGGAATTTTTTTTGTTATGAATAATAATTCTTTAGAGAGCTGTGTGAATCCACCGCTGGATAAAGGTCATGCGTGGGATTTGTCTCGCCAAACTTCACCGCGCTGGTAAGTGTGCGTTGGGGGCACCCAGGAACGAATCACGTTCTCTATCTTGCTCCTCTTACATAGCTTGTTGTATGGTTTGCTGATGTAACTCGCAAACCTCCCCCACGCCCCTACTGGACATCAGTGAAACAGCGCTTCACAGCTTCATCAGAATTCCTCCTCCAGTCAAAACAAACATTCCGATTCTGAAAGTATCAGGAGGGCCTCGAACACACCGCGACACAGGTGCTGCGACGGGCCCCTTTAATCCGGCAAGCGAAAAAAACCAGACAGCGACGAAAACAAAGCGCGGATCCCCGCGCGGCCTCGCCTTGTGCTTGTCGGCCTCCGCCCTCACGGCGTCGGGCTCGGCGGGCACGGGGCCCCAGGCGGCCGTGAGCTGGGCCCGCTCCTCCAGCCACGCGAGCAGAGCGTCGGCCTCCTCCAGCACCCACGAGGTCCTCGCCAGGGCACCCGAGAGGCGCCCCGAGCGCTCGCGCAGACGCACGCCCAGGTCGGAGTAGCGCGCCTCGACGGCCAAGGCCTCCCGTCGTACCTCCACCACGTCTGTTGGGGGGTGGGAGGGACGGGCTTGTTGAGTCGGCTGACGTGCGAGCAAGGAGTGGTGATGGGAGTTGTGCCTACCCTGCTGTTTGCGAGCGCACCTTTGGGCACTGTCTAATGGGCAGGAACGCCCCGAGACGGCTCCAGAATGCCCGAGAGACTTGGTGAATCAACCCCACGAGGACGTTAGTGCTGCCCCTGCAGGTGCTGGGCCCCTGTAGTTAAGTTTTTTGACGATGATGATGATGGTGGTGGTTATGATTGCTCATGTAATGTCAATGATGATACAGACCATGACAGCGATAATAGCGAGCCATCGGTGGCGACTACAGAGTGACACCCGTGGAATTGTGCCGAGGTCGTCTCTGTGTCGTGTGGGGGGGAGGGGGCGGTGAGTTGGTGGGCCCTCACCGGGTGTGGGAGCGGCGTCGTGGGCTGGCGGCGTCACCGAGCTCCGGGCCCGCGCGGTCTCGCTCGCTCTCTCAACCACTCCACGCACCGCGCTCGCCTTCCCCTCCCACTCGGTCAGCACCGTCTGCCGGAAACCGCCGCCGCCACCGCCGCCACCGCCACCGGCCGCCAAAGCAGCAATTAGTCGCGAACAATGTCGAAGCCAAGTTGCGCAGCACAACCGCGAAAAGGTCGACCGGAAGTGTCATAGTTCGCACCCCGATTCTATTTTTATTTTACCGCTCGCGACAAGATGAGAGAACAGATTGAAATGGGCCGTGATGGCTATGCTGCTGCACGTGGCCTGCAATCTAAGCGCTGCGGAGGCAGCGGGGGGGTTGGTGGATCACGGCACACACCTTGTGAAACTTCCTTTCCACTGGCGTCGAGGAGGTGACCGTATCTTGGGACGTACCTGTATGAAACTAAATATGTAAATGAAATTCGTTTTACCAGGTAAGGCCCAGTGAGCTATAGCTCTTTTTCAGACGAGACCTGACCACAAATGATATCTCAACGAAGTGGCTTGTTATCATCTGGACATCTATTGCGGCCAGATGGTCTTAACGCGCAATGTTGATTCTGCATGTGGAGAGAGAAACCGGAGGACCCGGAGAAAAATCCACGCCGCCACGGGGAGAGAGAGACACGCAAACTCCAAATATACAAGAGGCGTCAAGGTCGGGATCGACCCCACGACCTCAGTGAAGGGAGGGTTCAAAGAGCAAAAGCCCCCCCCCCCCCCTGCGGAGCCACCGATGCATCACGCTGCACCCCACCTGCACTGAGTTCAACTGCTCCTGGAGCGCGTCGGTGCTCAGCGTGGTCTTCTGCTCCGACGGAACGCGGGACTCCGCCTCTTCCAGCCAGGCTTGCACCTCAGCGATGGCGCACTGGAACTGCTCCATCTGCTGGTGGCACGAGGCCAGGTTCTCCTCCCTGACGGGGGGAGGGGGGGTGCCGGGGGTGGGAAGTGGGGTTGGGGGCGGGGGGGCATTAAGCACGTGACGATGCGATTATCATTTCCCGCACCTCCGATTAGCACGGTTGGCTACGTACGGTGCGAAAGAAGTTCAACATACATACATCACCGATGGAAATACACTCTTATGGTCACGTTACGGGCGTCAAATTGTTTCGAAACGATGATCCATTATTTCGCTCGTGGGAAGAGTGGCCGCAGCTGTGCAGTGTGAACCCGGTGACCCGAGTTCGATTCTAGACCATGGGTGAGTGAGATCTGAACCGCTGCTTGGACCCGCCCTTCACCAACGCGTACTGATCAGCGGGGTGAAGTACGCTTATGCAGCACCCACAAGCGACGTGGCGTGCGGAGGCTTTCATCCACCAGTGGAATGACAGAGCGGAGCGGATTGTTATTTATTTCACCACAGCTCGTTGGCTCTCTCATGTAGGGCACGCTACACATGTATACCATGGAATTTGCTCTCCCTTTCTCTCTATAGCCCTATAAAAGTGTACAGCTCCGAAATCCTGTCTCGCAAAGGCGGGAAAACCTCACAAGCCGCGCCCAGAACGACGCGGCTGACAATTACTCCCGCCGGTCGCCTCCCGTCCGGCGGCACGAGCGGGAACGGCGGTGATCAATTTTATTCTAACCATCGTCATGTCTTCTTGGTTCTTTCGGTAAAGTTACATAGAAGGGAAGTAATAAAATAATAAAAATAAAACATAATAAAATAATTCTCACGACGTTTCGGCCACAACGCAAGCAGCCGTCCTCAGGTGAAGACCAGGTCTGTCGGGGAGACAGCGTCTGACAGACCTGGTCTTCACCTGAGGACGGCTGCTTGCGTTGTGGCCGAAACGTTGTCAGACGCTGTCTCCCCGACAGACCTGGTCTTCACCTGAGGACGGCTGCTTGCGTTGTGGCCGAAACGTCGTGAGAATTATTTTATTTATGTTTTATTTTTATTATTTTTATTATTTTATTACTTCCCTTCTACGTGACTTTACCGAAAGAACCAAGAAGATGAATCCCTGCAGTCACGAAAGCTTTAAATCGAAATTCATCGTCGTGTCATCCGACGCGGTCGAGCGATCGAAGCTACAATCGGCCCGAGCAAGCGACGGCTTTCCGCCCGGCCATCCGCGGCTACGCGTAAAAACCCCCCCCGCACGGCGGCGCACCTGGCGTGGAGGGCTCGCTCCAGCACCTCGCACGACTCGCCGAGGACGGACAGCGTGCGGGTCAGACCGCTGGTGTCCGCGAAGGGGCTCGGGTCGGCGAGGTCACCGGCGAGGAGGTCGCGCAAGCCTTCCAGGGCCTTGCGCCGATTCGCCAGTTCTCCGGCCGACTCCTGCGCTCACACCGACGGCACGGGCGCACCGCTCAAAGTCGCTCCTCCTTCCTCTTCTTCTGAGCGTTTGTCCCAAGAGTGCACTACGAACCCTGTGACCCGAGTTAGATTCACGCTCACGGCCAACACCAGTGATGAATTAACACAAATGTATTCTACTTTTAACAGTATATATGTTGTAGTAGGTTTTTACCCTTTAAACTGGTACCAAACTGACACCTTTATACAAGGCATCATGTTTGCAATAACCACAACACAAAAAAAGAAACAACTCTGATAATGATAATAATATGCACTGTCCTTGAAGTTGATTGGTCCACACCCGAGACAACTTTCCTTAGAGCCTAGTCTCCATTGGTGTTGGACCAGATGACACCAAAAGGCGTACCTTTTTGACTACTTGTGTTGTGGTTATTGCAAACATGATGCCTTGTATAAAGGTGTCAGTTTTGTACCAGTTTAAAGGGTAAAAGCCTACTACTATATTTTGCCACTGGTAAAGGAGGTCTCATAGTATATATATGTTTTATTTTCATTAATTTTGATGTTTTACCTACGTGACTTTACCGAAAAAACCTAAGAATATAATAGTATATATGTTGTTTTTCTCTGATATGTGTTTCTTCAATATGTTGATGTTAGTTTTAATGTTATTTTAGTGTCACTTAGTCTGTGCTCTTAAGTTGCCTGGGTAAAAAGTGGGCGAGGTTTTGCCCAATCCTGGCCCAGCTGGCTCAACAAATTAAATGATATGAAAAATAATTATCTTGGGCCTCCCCTAGGTGGACTCATCTTTAAACGAGTACCTGGTGCGATGGGTAAACATCACCACAAGACAAAAGTCGAAAATAATTGTACAAAATTATTCCCAACCATGTCATAAAAATACAATAATGGTTTACCGTGGTTTTCCGTGGGGAAAGGGCGTGATATTCATGCGATTGTTTAACATGAGATAGCATCATGGATAACAGAAGTTTCCATGGATGAAGATGAAAAATAAGATTCACCAATAGAGCCCCCCCCCCCCAACTAAAGATAAGAAGAGTTGTACGAGTAATCAGCTGAAGTCCAGGGCGATGGCCCTTCTTCAAAGCAGCAAGCATGTTCTAAAAAAAAACCGGGGGCATTCTAAGAAGGCTGACAAAACGAGCTCCTTTGAACCGAAAAAACAAAAAAAACACTCCTGGCATCGAGGCTCACCTCCAGAAGTTTTGCTATCTGCTCCAGGTCAGCATTGGGCCCATTGGCTTCCTTCTCAAAGGCCTGTGAGTCCTTGGTAATGGCGCGCTGCAATGAGACGGCCCCCTCTTCGAACTCCTCCACCTTCTCCGTGAGCCGTAGCAACTTCTCCTTGCGCTCCTGCCAAGGTCAGACGACAAGAGGCGGAACGTGAAACACACAAAATTGTATTTGCGTCACCGTGTAGACAATAAGTACTGGATTAAATTGGCAGACGATGCGCCCCCTTCCCATGTTTGCCCATCCACACAAACAGAGCTGATGGGATGTGCAAGGAGGTGCATTGTCTGATTGTTTATTTTGTTAATGATGAAAGCACCACAGCAAGGTGCCTAAAGCAGAGGTCGCAAAAGGGTTTTGATTCCTTACCCATACCCGTACCTGGCCGCACCAGGGTCGCAAACGAGCACCCCTACCCGTACCCGGCCATACCCGTACCCGGCCAGGTACGGGTAGCCGGGTATCGGGTAGGGTACGGGTATCGGGTAGCCGGTTGCGACCTCTGGCCTAAAGAAGACAGACTTCGATCTGTGTACATCACCTGCTTCCGATATGTTCACACGTTTTTAGCACGTGTCGTTGACTCGGCCAAATATGTTCCTGAAGAAGACCCCAGCAGGCGGAGCGAAACATCGGACATCGCGCCGCGGGAAACGCGCCGGGGAGCCGTGGATAGAGAACCGAGGGATTTGTGTGCGGCCCACCTCGCACTGCGTGGAGAGCTTGCTGAAGCGCCGGGTGACGGCGGCGAGATCCTCACGGAGGACCCCGCCGCCCGGTGGCTCCTCAGCGGCACTCGCCGGATCTCCCAGCCTCTCGGCGATGGTGGCCAGTCCGCCCTGGTGGCTCGCCAGCTCCTGTTGCATGGCCTGAACGGGCGGCAGCACAGCATTTTGTGTTCGGCGTTGCCGGTTATTGACGCCAAGCGCCGGCATCGCTCGATAATCGTGGGAGAAAGCGAGCGGTTCAACGCAGTACTTTGAAGAAGCTCCCGGCACGTGTAGCGAAACGTCGGACATCGGAGAGCCGCGCAGCACAACCGTGACTGCACTGGAAGTCTCATCGTTCGTACGCTATTTTTCCTATTTTTATTTCACCAGGTAAGGCCCACTGAGCTATATAGTTATTTTTCAGAAGCGATCTGGCCACAAATGATAGCTCAGCAAAGTGGCTTATCATCACGTGAAAATGAACAGCAGCCAAAAACTCTGAACACGTGATGTTGATTCTGAATGCGGAGGGAAAAAACTGCAGGTCCCAGAGAAAAATCCACGCGACCACGGGGAGAGAGGCATATAAACTCCGAATATACAGCAACAGGCGTCAGGGTCAGGATCGAACCAACGACCTGTATAATCAGGCGAGGTAGTTAACATCTAACCACTAAAATAATTTTGTCCGTAGATCCCAATGTGCCACCGTGTATGGAAATCACAAAATAAATAGAACCTGCAGGGTAAACGGCCAAAACTAGGGGCTAAAGGCCAATTTAAGGAGGTGATGAAGTAGTCGTAGTAACTAATTAAGACGCTTCGTTTACGTGACAAATTGGTCACGAAGGCCTATGTGTTAAACTTAAAGAGGTGAGTTTTCAAGACAGACATGAGTATATCGAATGACTCTGTCTTACTATCAAAGGCAAAGTGTTCCAAAGCCTGAGAGCTGCACTGGCAAACGCCCGATTATCCCAGGAAATGTGCCTTGACCTTGGCAGTACTGATACGAAGGCGATCTGAAGAACTCAGGGACCCGAACAGTTAGGAGACACACCAGCTGAGCGTCCAGAGCAAGTATTACCCAAGCTGCCCGCTCTCTAAAAATGGCGTCCGCTAAAATGGGTCCACGCGAAACAACCGCGCACGCCGGCCCGGTAGCAGCGACGCGGCCCGCAATGCGGCCGCCCCCGTGACCACGGCAAGGTTGGGCCCGGTCGCGCGATGCAGCCTGCGGCCGACGCAGTTCGCGCTGGTTATATGCGCGCCGTTACGTACCGCGTGGAAAATAAATGTTCACTGGGATCAACCACCAGGTCAAAATATTGCTCCATCTGCTCCTCACTCGCACGTCTCAACGTTGACTTCTCTCCCATCGTCTCTTTTCCCCTGACCCAAGTCCTGATATTAACCTTGCTGAATTCAAGAGACCTATCAACCCTTACCTATCACGCTTTCAACAGTGCAGTTTGTTGCTCGACGCTTGGGGTATCGGGGGCCCACTTAGGCCTATGCTCTGCAACCGCGATCGTAAAAAATAAAAACACGACCCTCCCACACTTAAATTTCGATTTAAAGCTTTCGTGACTGCAGGGATTCATCTCCTTGGTTCTTTCGGTAAAGTCACGTAGAAGGGAAGTAATGTCGAGAAGACAGAGTCTGAATAGACGCTGTCTTCTCGACAGACCTGGTCTTCACCTGATGATGGCTGCTTGCGTTGTGGCCGAAACGTCGTGAGAATTATTTTATTATGTTTTATTTGTATCATTTTATTATTTCCTCCCACACTTGTCCCCCCCCCCGGCCCCACCCCCTCCCCCCAGCATCTCCCTTCCGGAGCGGCGACCCACCTCGTTCTTGGCCACCTCGTCGCGGACCGCCGCGGACGACAGCGGCCCCGGGGGCGTCCTCGCGGCGGCCTCGCGCTCGGCCTCCGCGAGCCACCGGGCGGCGGCGTCGAGGCCCTCGCGTGCGCCCAGCGAGCGCGCGACCGCTCGCCGCAGCTGCTCGCTCCGCCCCGCCGCGGACGCGCGCAGGGAGTCCGCTCGCGCCGTCAGCTCGTCTGCGCCGCACGCGGTCAGGGGGTCAGGGGGTCAGGGGGTCAGGAGTCGGGGGTGGGGGGGGGTCGGCGGTTAGCGGTTAGAGACGTTCGGTGTGAACTCCGGAGAGGAGGTTCCGGCGTGCTCGTAAGTACAGTGAGGGAAAAAAGTATTTGATCCCCTGCTGAGCTCTGTGATTGCCAACAAGGGTTTTGCCACCATGTACTAAGTCATGTTTTGCAGAGGGGTCAAGTACTTATTTCCCTCATTAAAATGCAATTCAATTTATAACATTTTTGACATACGTTTTTCTGGATTTTGTTGTTGTTATTCTGTCTCTCACTGTTCAAATAAACCTACCATTAAAATTATAGACTGATCATTTCTTTGTCAGTGGGCAAACGTACAAAATCAGCAGGGGATCAAATACTTTTTTCCCTCGCTGTATTTGTCGGCGCCACGCTCTCTCTCTCGCGGCTTGCCAACCCCAGGGCGGCCCGCCCACGACCCTAATGCCAGGGCCGCCGAGCGAATAAAGTTTCTCGTGGAACGAAGGGAGGTGTACGTATACGTTACGACTACAACGTAGAGGGTGCTGCCCTGGTGTAATGGTCAGCACACTGGCCTTGCAATCCAGAGTTCTCTCGGTGAAGCGAGTTTCTTAAATCTACCCCCTCCACCTCTGTCCACCCAGCAGTATAAATGGGTACAGCGCAGTTAGTCGATCGGCAGGCCGCGCGAGATGGGGTAAAGCGTGGATACTCCCACCATATAGCCTCTACAGAGGCTCCATGGAGCTCCTTTAATAGTGGAGGCCCTTTCTGCCAGCAGTGTCGTGAGCAAGGAACAGCTGGGCTCCACCATTAACCGCTACGTTGCTGCAACGTTATAAATGCTCGCGTGAAGTGTTTTTTGCGAACACATATCGTACCCAGAGCTCGTTCAATCTCCGGCCGATTCACGCCGAGATCTTCCCCAACTTCGAGCAGCGAAGAGGTCGATCGCTTGAGCTTCTCCAGCATCGGCTGAAGGGTAGACACGTCGCCTTGAAGCGCCTGAAAACAAAACAGGACGTGAATGAAACTCGCGACGACACGCATCACGGCGAGCCTCAAGGTGACCTCTGATAAGAATGACAAGTCTGTTTATTATAGTCTTAAATGCGCCCGATGTCCTCCCACTCAGTTCTTGGTTGGATTATGCATCCGTCACATTTTGCGAGATCAGGCATAGTTTAAATCCCGTAGGGAGTTCAATGTGTTCGTGTCAAGCAGTGACAATGGACTTGTTTATCGGATGTATTTACATTAATGTCAAGCCAATGTGTCTTTCAGTTCTAAAAAGCGTCAGCTGCTGATGATTCACTCTTACATTGGCCATATAAATAAATCCACATGAATAAAACCTTAGGTCGGACCGACTCGTGCTCTGAGTGTGTACGTCATTAGTTTTTCTTCTGATTCCATTCTGATTCCATACAATTACGTCATCAGAACAGAAGCAGAAGTAAAAGGCCATGCGGGAGGGTGTGTGTCACATTTTGGCGCCAGTTATCATAGAGTGCGGTCGTGTCGCTACGGTTCCCTGCGGTGAGTACTTCTGTAAAACAATGGTGCTATGCCTCCTCTAAATAAAATTAACGCTAACCGCTTACGCGTTCCGAGGTTGAGAGGTGAACTAGCCCTGAACTGCAACTCTCCGCTGTGGCGAGATGTTAACTGCCTCGCCCGGTATACAGGAGGTCGTGGGTTCGATCCCGATCCTGACGCCTGCTGTATATTTGGAGTTTGCATGTTCTCCCCGTGGTCACGTATTTGTCTGCTAGAAGTTTCCACGTGATAAGCCACTTCATCGAGCTATCGTTTGTGGCCTGGTCACTTCTGCAAAAAGAGCCGTAGAGCTCAGCGGGCCTTGCTTGGTAAAATAAAAAAATAGTTTAGTTTTAACTTGCAGACGTCTCGGGAATCGGAGTTAACGCGACGACGACAATGGCAACGACGGCTCGCCGTGCCGCGCGCCGCTCGCACGGCTCACCGTCGCTTGGTCCAGCTGGCTCTGCAGTCCCGCGGGCTCCGACGCGGCAGGCTCGGCGGCCTGGCCGGCGTCGCGGCCCTCCGCCGCGCGAAGCCGCTCGCTTAGCTCCGCCGACGCGCGTTGGAACTCGGCGCGAAGGCCGAGGGCCTCCGAGAAGCGGGAGCCCAGCTGCACGCACTGCACGGGGGGAGGGGGTGAGAGGGGGGAGAGAGTGCGGGCGTTAGACCGAAACATCGGTGTTGTTAACGCCGATGGAGGGTGGCCAAGAGAAAATAAAAAAGAGGATCATCATGCTCTATTTGAAACAAAACAATTATTTTCATCGTTGTCGACATCAAACAAACATTTTACGTGAAAGAAGAAATACGCATTAATTTAACTGGCAATGTTTTGCAGGTTAATTGCAATTGTCTCAGTTGGCTGGGTTAACTCAGAGGTCAGTGAAATGACCTGGCACCGCTGAGATCCTGGGTTCGCATTGGTGGTCACAACATGCTGTTAGTTTTCTCGACTGAACATTTTTGTTCGCTCTACTGGTCAGCTCATGCCCTCATTGTATTAAAATTTTCCCGATTTTGATGCACCGTTCTCCTCTGCTGTACCACTCTAGGTTTTTTAAATAATATGCATGACGACGGTCAAACATCATCGTCGTCGCTCCCGGTGATCGCCTGCACCAAAGCCCCCCGCGGCCACTCGCCTCGACGTGCAGCGTGCTGTACCGCGCCTCCATGCCCTCGAGCCGCCGCTGGACGGCGCCGCAAACGGCCGCCACCTCGGGCCCCGCGGAGGCCGAGGCCTCGGTGGCGCGGCGCGCCGCCACGCCCAGGTAGCGCAGGTCGCCGCGTCGCGACACCACGTCCTCCGCGAACTCGCGCTGCCGGCGCAACCTGGCGGCCAGAACGTCCTCGTCCTCCGCCACCACCTCCTCCTCGCCGCCGCCGCTCCCGGCGAACGACGTCGCGAGGACGTCCCGGGCGTTCGTCAGCCACGCCTCGAACTCGGCGCAGTCGCCATCGAGCTTGGCCAGAGCGTCGCTCGCGGACTCGAGCGGCCGCAGGCGCGCCCCGCAGCGGGAGAGCGCCGCGTCGTAGCGGAGCCCGAGCTCGTCGCACGCCCGCCGCAGCTGCGCCGCGTCGTCGGGCGCCAGCCTGGAGGAGTGGCGCTCGAGCAGCGCCTGGCAGAGCTGCGTGGCCACGATGACGGCCTGCTGCCGAGCCAGGACCTCCTGGTGTTCGGCCTGCGAAAGGGCGCGCCCGGGGAACACGCGGCAGCGCAGCGGGCGGGGGGCAGTGGGCGTGTTTTGAGTCGTTCGTATTCAGAAAGGTTTCACAATGAGTTATCGCCTCTTTAAAAAATGTCACCTAAAGTTTGATGGCGAAAGTCAACGAAGGTAAAAAATTTAAATTAATAAAAGTTAAATAGAAATCAAATCAAAATCACGACGTTTCGGAGGCAACACCAGCTTCCGTCTTCAGGTGGAACTGTCACAGCACGATTGCTGTTTCAAGTACTCCTCTTACTTGATACAGTTATCGTGCTGTGACGGTTCCACCTGAAGACGGAAGCTTGTGTTGCCTCCGAAACGTCGTGATTTTTATTTTATTTTATTTTTATTAATTTAATTTTTTTACCTACGTGACTTTACTGAAAAAAACCTAAGAATATGAATCCTTGCAGTCACGAAAGCTTCAAATCTAGAAAGTCAACGAATCGCACGGCCTGGGCCACCGCTACTGAGTGCAGGGATCATGTGAACCAAACACGCACAATGTGTTACTATTCTTATTATTGTTTACAACCTCCTTGTCCCATTGATGGGTGAAGGACTCCCCATGCAGTCTCAGTCATACTTCACCACGCTGGTCACGGTGGGTTGGTGGATGGGGGGGGTTGTCACCTTTCCAGGACCAATCCATTTATCACTCACCATCGATGGAATATCGAAGTCAATATTTTGGTGTGAAAAAATATATACCTTCAGTATTTATTTGGGCATATTCTTTTTTTAAACAAGCATACTTAAAGTCATGAATTTACACTATGTTGACTATACAGTGAGAAATAATTATCTAAACATTTTCAAGAACATGTTTGGCCATCAACATTATCATCAAGCGAGCCAACTATGCCATGACCATCACCATCGCTGTCATTGATAATGATTACGATTCAACCTCCACACATACACCAGACGTCAGCAACACTTTCGCTGACGAGTGCCGGTTGGCTGGGGGTCGGCACGCATGAGGCGTTGCTCGTTGCTGTAGAGGGCACGTGGAGGGAGAAAGATAACATCCGAGCGGAGAGGGCATCTCTCTCTCAAGTCGATAATCTGCGCAGGCTACCGCAGCCTGCGTGTAATCGCTGCTGCTGCTAAATTACACTTGCTGTGTCTCCATGACCGCTGGGAAGGTTCGTGAACAGGGTTGGGCCAGGCCCGCATTCCTCACGGCAGCCTTACCAGACTGACCCGACAAATGCACGAGTTTGTATAAACATATGCTATCAGCTGGGTCTGTCCGGGTCAACGTGGAATATATTTCCATAGCAGAGACACCACATCCAATATACCACTCGAAATGCCTGAGGCTTTGAGTCACACTCCTACTCCAGTCTACCACCTACCCAGACAACATTCAGGGACAAATACAGCCCTGACCCCAACCCAAGCCTGCTTTCATGGTTGTCAAAAAACAAACTTTTACGAATAAAAATTACTTGTCAACCCCCACACCCTGGCTGTAGATGGTAAAGAGGAGGAGAGGGGCACAGGGCGACGTAGGAAAGGTGCCTTGTGGGTGACGAAGCATGCAACCCTCCAGAAGCATGCGGTGCCACTCCTGGGCTAGAACTGTAACCGAACCGGGTTTGGCCAGGCCTGACTCCAAAAAAATACAAATGAAACTAAACTATTTTTTATTTTACCAGGTAAAGCCCACTGAGCTATTAGCTTCTTTTCCAGAAGCTACCTGGCCGCAAATAATAGCTCAACAAAAACGTGGCTTATCATCACGTGGACAATGTATAGCAGTCAAATTGATCTAAGCAATCTCAATAATAACTTCGTAGAGGGCTCTCACAACCCAGCCGGAGCGTTCTGCGCAGGGTGCCCACCTTCGCTTGGTGGAGCAACTCGGACAACCCAACGCTCCCCATCTCAGGGGACCGGGTCCCGTCCATCTCCTCCCCCTCCTCCTCCTTCGTCCGCTGTTGCCGGGACTCCAGCTCAGTGAGCCACTGCAGCAGTGCTCCCGTCTTCCCGCGGATGTCCTCCAGTTGCTCCTCCGTCGCCACCTGCAGCCAGGACCGAAATTAAAAGCGCGGTTTGTTTTGAATAATGAAATTACGACCAAAACGGGCCCCTATCTTGATCGTGAGATGTTTTCCGAGGGTTTGGGAAAGCGGTTCGGTAATGCTCGAAAATATTTCATGATGCGCATACAACAAGAGCCGCTTTTCATCATTAAGCGGCGGTGATGTCACCACAATACTTGTGCCAGGCTGGTGTCCTTCGAGACTATGACCCAACATGCACACAACAACAACAACCGCCATTTGCCACTAAGTGGCGGTGGCATCACCACAGGACTTGTGCCAGGCTATGTGCACTTTCAGGCCACGTGAAGTGTCAAAGGCTCGTTGGCAGGAGGCCACGGGACAGACCCAGGTGCTTTGGGTTGACTGACTGAGATAACTGGCAGATGCACCACTTGTGCCCCCTACTGTGCCAACTGGCTGTATTTTAGCCGCCCTGCGCTCCGCTCGTTGTTGTGAGGGTTGCTCCTCTACCCTCCGCCGTTGTTGGAGGGCGACTGCCTCTAACTGCCCGGTAGTATCCTTCACCAGCCTCCTCCACTACAGAAGCCAATCTTGATACCACTGATACGGTCGTCGTCATTGGCAAAAACAAAGATCCCCTGTATAGCATTCAACAGACTGTTGGTGTAAGTACTGTCAGCGAGCACCTATGAGTGGCGATGTTTACACACCGCACCAGTTACTCATTTGAGGCTGAGTAAACCTAGGGGAGGCCCAGGACCGGTTAAGATAATCGTCACCGGTGTTGGTCGTGATCGGGAATCGAACTCGGGTCGCCGGGTTCGTAGCGCAGCACGCTGACCGCTACACCACCGCTCCCCGGTAGCGCCCTTCACCAGCCTCCTCCACCACAGAAGCCACCTTGACACCACTGCTACCGGTCTTGACACCACTGCTACCGGTCGTCGTTGTCGGCACACACTGACACACAGACCCACACCAGCAGCAGCAGCAGCAGCAGCTCACAGCCTCGTCTCGCGACGCCGCACCTTCTCGGTCTGCTGCTTGATGACTTCTCCGAGCGCCTCGTTGAGTCTCTGCTGCGCCTCTCCGGAGAGCCGCGTCGCGGCCTCGTGGAGGCTGCCCAGCGCGCTCAGACGCTCGTGCGTGCGCGCCACGTACTCGGGGTCGAGGCGGGCGCCGTTCTCGCGCAGGAAGTCGCGCACGGCGCACACCGTGGCAGTCACCTCCGCGCCGCGCCCCATCAGCTCCCTCTGCAGCGCCTGGAAGCACGGCGGGGTGGTGGGGGGGGGGGGGCAGGGGGGTGGGAGGACGACGGAGGGATGGAGGAGCGGGTGAACGACGTGGAAGTCGTGGGGTGCTGTGGAGTCTCGAGCCGCTGCATCCGTTCACCCGACTTTTACCCACAAAAGGCGCAGAACCAAACCGAATCGGTGTCGGAGACCTTCAACCACTCGCTGCACTGATTCGAGGCGCGGGGCAGGGATTGACTCAATATCGCCTCGAAGTCCATAAAATAACTACCACTCGGTATTATTTTTTGTAAGCCGCTTTCCCGCACAAACGGCACACGACGACGACGACAAGGGCCGTTGTCCCCGCGTCACGAGACCCCTCACCTGGTGCTTCTCCTGCTGCCTCTGGATGTCGGGCAGCTCGCCGCTCACGGGCTGGCTCGCGAGCGCGCCCTTCGCCTCCGCGAGCCACGACTCGAGCTCGTCCAGCCGCCGGGAGAACTCCTCCTGCTTGCTCTCCACGTTCAGCTGCGGCGGAGGGCACACGGGGGCGCCGAGGGGGAGGGCGGGGAAACGACAGCTGATGCAGGCGCGCTTCCAGAGATCGATGCGGTGCGTGGAAAAGTGTCCCCCTTTGGTGCGTGGGAAGAAGAACCCAAAAGGGAAATGTCAAAGTGGTTGCCCGCTCAAATTCGCGCGCGGCGGAGCTCGCCGCCCGTTTATAGCCCCGAGCCGGTAGTAACAAGCTCCACGTTACCTTGACAAGGGGGTGAGAGTGCGTCCGTAAGGAAGGAAATGACCGCTGATTTCCCAACGAAATTTTTATCGGTCACGGATGGACGGAACGCCAAAGTCACCCGGTGCCGGGATTTGAGAACCCGTGACCTTCCGATTGGGAACCGGCGTGCTTCCAGGCACCGTGCCAGCCAAGAGTGCTACGTGGCATAACAAATACTCGAGACGGAGAAGAATCCTTTCAGGAAAACTCTCGCGCAAGCAGTTGCCATCGTCCCGCGTGCGTTCGTTGGCTGCCGGGTCGAGGCCATCAAATTTCTCCCGACGCCCGAGAACCCTCGTTCCAATGCGATTGGCCGTGCCGACCTCAGCTACCCAACCCTCAAAGTCTCCCGGCCACTTTAATTCGTCGTTAACTGTTGACAACACTGGGTTATCTTGTGCATAAATTCACCCTCGTCATAGAAATGTGGGGTTTCTATCACTGGCTCTGGGGCCTGTAAACAAGAGATGATCATTGATCCATGCTCCCTTTCGAGTGGGAAGCCACTTTCAATAATTTGTAACAGTTTTCCTGTAGAAAATTATGATCATAACACTTAAATAATGTCTTTGAGAGCTTTTCCGATACAAAACCGCATAGCTTCCCGCATAGCGCGAGTTTGTCAGTGGGGGAGCCTTAGGGTGGCAGTGCGTGTGACAAACGCGAATCATTGCAGACTGAAAGTGAATGATAAAAAAAAACATAGTCGTGCCGAAGAAGAAGGAATTTGTTACGATTTATCAAGTGGAGTTATTGCGATTACGAACGAGAAGAAACTTCACCGAAGCAGCAGAGTGAACAGACTGGCTCATGCAGATTTTAACCCAGAATCCCAAAGAGTTACAAGCGATCGAGGTCGGACTTTCATTTCGAAAACCACCCACAAAAGCAAAGATGCCCCGTAAAGCCTGAAAATACTTTTTGGGGCAAGTGCTGTTAGTGAGCACCACCACCACCACACACGCTCACGAGGTTAGTTCAGTTCGTATACAGGTGCAGCCATTGTTTAAGCGACAAACGGTAGGGCAGACGACAGCGTTCAGCGTTCACGCATTCTCCTGCAAAATAATGTTTCGTTACTTTCACATGCGCACGGCAAGCAACACCCCAGATTGTGCGAGCACAGAAAACTGCTCTGTTACTATTCATTTGGTTGATGCTGCTGCTACGCTGGCAGTGGTGCACGAGCACAGCTAAGAGGGAAAAAAAATCCACATTCGTCACAAAACACTGTGGCCGTCTGGAACGCTCTTCCGATATTAGGAAGCCACTGGAGCTATGCGCTTTTAAATATGGACTCGAAAACTCATTTCTTAGAGCTGCCTTTTGTGTTCAGTTTCTTGTCCTTCCCCCGCACCTCTCCGATTGGCACGCTTGGATAGAAGTTCAACGTACGGTACGTACGAAAAATCCAAAACAGGTGACGATTCAGGCAACAGCCCTTCTACATAGCACCTTTGTTACCTTGTGGACAAACTCCCTCTCGTCCTGGGTTTTAAGTGCTGTGACAAAGGGTTATTGCCTAAAACGGCACCTATTATATATTTGTCATTTCAAAGCCGCAAAAGGGAACATTCCCTGCGATGGGACGAGCATTTTCAAAAGGTGACGGAAAATCCGAGCCTGTAAAATGCGCAACGTTGGGCCAACGTCAGCGTGCGGTTGGAACCGTTGGGACAAAACGTTGCCCCCCCCCCCCCCCCGACAATCCACGTACACCAGGATCTTCACCAAGCCCCAGGAAGAGCGTTAACAGCAGCAGAAGTTAGGAGGCGCCGAGAGGGTTAACAGAGCTGAGTAAAATCGCAAAAACCGCCACCCGCAGACCGCCGCCGTCGTGTTTTCCTCGGCGATGTTCGCTTTGGAATCGACAAAAGAGCATCGTCAAGCAGGAGGGCGTAAAGGGTAAGGGAGCCCTCTTCGATGGCAACGGTGTGCTTTTGTTTATTCCCGAAAGCCTCGGCGAGTCTCAAAGGATCTTTTGCACGAGGCTCTTGCGTTGGGGACGTTCCGCCAATTCTGTTGACAAGTGCTCTTGGCATATTCCGCATTCGTCAAAATGTTACGTTCGCATCTGATCAAAATGACCACGCACAAAAAGAATGTATGTATGCAGTAAAGTTAAATGTGCAAAATAAATGGATAAATATTATCTACTCTACGTGATTGTCATTTTTGTCTTCATCTATGACATATTAGTTACATTGATGATAAATCATATTCGTGATTTGAAGCATATTTATCATATAATGAGGGACTTTAACTTTACAAATGGCTCTGGCCTGCACAGGTTGACAAAGCCTTTGGCAAAGCCTGAGGGTAACTGCCCACCAAATTCCATCGACCTCTTGCTGCCATGCAAAGACATCTGGGAGAAAACATTTGAGCCAGACTTGCGGCCATACAGAGGCATTAATACAGACACCCAACGGTTAGCAGTAGGGGTCAGGCCCGGCCTTTGCGTTGTAAAATCACAGCGGCAACAACTCAGAAGGTAAGCCATGAAGGGTACCGAAAATTAATGAATTCAGGAGTTTTGTGGCATTCGCCCGATTCGAAGGATACGTCACACGAGTGACAACAATTATGGGGTCTCGATTTAAAGCTTTCGTGACTGCAGGGATTCATCTTCTTGGTTATTTCGGTAAGAACCAAGAAGAATTATGGGGTCGTTTATATAATCCGAGAATCACTTCCAACGGGCACTTCAAATTCTTTGTTCGTTTACGTTAAGGCCGGGCCTGAGAAAGACCGGGGTTTAAATCGCAAACAACGTGGGAAGGTAAAGCATCACAGGCCACCTCCCTTACAGCGAGAACGAGTGACAAAAGAGGATTTAGGTTCGTCGTTAATTTTGTCGTCGAACAGTTCAAGCTACAATGTCGCCATCTGAAATTATGGGAATAGGTTTTGGTTGATGTCCTTGAAGACGCAAACCTTCTCCTCGTGTACATGACCTCTCTCCGTGACCTCCTCTGCGGTCAGTATTGGACAAGTGGCCGTCTGCTCTCTTAGCTCCTGCAAAGGGAAAAAATTAGGTTATTAATGCTCATTGTGGTCAGCTGACGGCAATATCAAGAGGTCAATAAAAACGCTCTATTGTCCAGAACGTAAAACTCTGTGGTGCAGATTTGGGCCATCTTCTGTTATGAGCCGTTAAGATCACTCGAGCTTCTCAGTTTTAAAACTCAAGACTATAAGGGACATGTTGCCAACATACAAACCTCGCGGTTCTAACTTCTTTCCGAATATGATTACAGTAGACTCTCGATTATCCGTGTGCGGTTTGTCCGATTTGCGGATTAACCGCATACTTGAGATTTTGACGTAAATAAAGAACTCATGGAGTTTCCCTTAAGCCCAAATAAAGAATCAAAAAATAGTTAAACGTTGTTATTTTTGGAAATGTGTATTACAAGTCACGTGCTTAAACCGAACCAATATGTGCTCCGTATAATCCAAAATCCACGCGATCGCCTCTACAGTACAGTAGTTGCATATCTTTGCAACAGGGGGTGGAGTTTAATTGATGTTGATTGGTGTGGCTTTGCTACTGTCGACTTAGTGAGCGGAGTCTTCTGCGTGGGAGCAGGAAAGTGTTATCACTGAGCATTCACATCGATTTGTTTTGTATACCGATATTCGTGGGTTTTGGCATAGAGGTCCGTGAAAAATTAATCTTTTTTTGATTATCCACGATTCTGAATAATTATCTGTGGCCGTCCTCCCCGTCATTAGTGCGGATAATCGGGAGTCTACTGCATTTAATTGCAGACGACACCCTTGCTGACACCCTGTAACGTAGATTATACGCTCACCACAATGGGGACCAACAACAACAAAATAACGACGAATATTCACGGAAACTGCGGCTTACAATGGTAACATTTTGTCAGTCCACAAAGGTGGATAAATGAGAGGTCACCATTTTAGGGTGTTGGAATGCACGTGTGCAGCCCTTTGTCAACCCACCGCTGGACGAGAGGGCCTTTCAACGCCATGCAGGTTTATTTTATTTTGCCATACTTAACCATGCTGGTCAAGGTGGCGATCATAGATGTGGGATCAGAGTACAGCACAACTATAGACGTTTCTGTAGTTGCCTCCGCTGCCCACAATGTAACCCTGCAGCAGCCTATAAAACGCGTTGGGCACGGTGGTTGCTCATCCGAGAACTATCCAGGCTCAACTCCGCTTAGCTTCTGAGATATAGCGAGATCGGGTGCACTCCAGGTGATTTGGAGGCAGTTTATTTTACCTTCTCTCCCCAAAACATATCTCGAATTCATACTTATTATTATTATTAAATCGAGACTGAGAACTCATTCCTTTAAAACTCCATTTTGTGTTTGGCTCGTTGTCCTTCCCCCGCACCTCCGATTGGCACGGTTGGCTACGTACGGTGAGAAAGAAGTTCCAACGAAAAGGGCAACATACAGCGCATTACTATTCGCGCTAAGCAAGGGGCAGCGTCCCGGCAGCTTCAATACTGAGGACGGACGCACTTTGGCTTTACGCAGGCCCTCCGTCAGCGCCTCCCGCTGGGCGGAGGAGGCTTGCCGTGCCGACCGCAGGCACTTGCTCAGGTTGGCCGAGTCTTTGCCGAGAGCCTGGAGGAGCTCGGCGGGCACGGCTGGGCTCGCGTCGCACAGCGCGGCCCGCACGTGCTCCAGCTCCCGGGAGGCCTCGCACTCCAGCGAGGACAACTCCTCCTCGAACAGCTGGACGGGGTGGAACAAATGCGAGCGGCCATTTGTAGGTTCTCCAGGGTCACGGCCGTTTGCTTCTGAGATTGTGCTTAATGCGGTCAGTAATGGATAGAGATGTGGGCAAACTTAAGGAACCATAGCAATTTTTGGACCCTGTGGTATTTATATATATATTACATTTGGAGCTGTGGACAACGCACAGACAGACAAACTCACCCGCAATCGATCGAGCTGATCGTCAATATCGACATCACTGCCACTTCGCTGTAGGCTCTTCTGCCGAACCCTCACGTCCAGAACCAACGAAATCAACCTCATCACATTCTCAAAGTGCTCCAGACACTGCCGCTTGCTCAGCGAATGCTGGAAAAAAATACGTAGATTCGTTAGACAGTCACAAATGTGTTTTTAACGTTCTTATCTTATTCGAAATTTGATTACAATTACTCTTTTGACCTCTCGTAAAACGAGCGGTCCGCAGAGGGAGACGTCACAGAAGTACTACCAAGATCCCCACCAGTGACCTTTTCTTATATCTACACAAACACACTCGGGGCCGCACTTCAGCATGTCTTGTGGGTTGGCAGGCACGTGGCAGTCAAACAGATGTGTTTTTTTAATTGGCAGAGTGGGAATTTAGCCGAATTAAGTGAAAACCCCTCATTTAACAATAATGCTTAGTTTTATTTTAGCGTCGTTCGCGCAAAATTTCCAGAGGAACCACAGACAAGCTGGAAGGCAGCCAGGCGATAAGCTGGTGCTACCATTGACTGCCCGACCTCTGCAGTCCTCTATTTATAAAGATCTTTTCAGCCAATTAATGAATATTCATACATAAAAAGATGGGTTTCTTTGTGTGGTTATTCACGAACGAGCTGAGACCATGAACTCACTCCACCTGAGAATACGATTTAATCAGAACCCTTTGACTCCCTGAGCCACCAGCCACCTCCCACGAATACCCTCTTAACAATATGTTAGACATTGCAAAACACGTCTTATAATTGATGATTACGTGTGCTGCGTATGTGCCAACCTGTTTTGAAGAATCGGCCACGGGGTCACATCTGCCCAAAGCTTCTTTTGGTTGCGATTCTTGTGAACGTATCAGATTTACCGCAATTGTTTCGGCTTTCTCCTGCATTCCCTCTGAAGAGCGCATCTCATTCATCCGCTCGTCAACAATTTCCCTGCGTCCGCGCTCCAAATTTTCCCCAACTCCAGTGCCATCGGTCACATTCACATTTCCAGCCTTCTCCAACATCCCCTGTGAAATGCCCATCTCATTCGTCTCCTCGCCAGCAATTTGCCCGGGCGATCGCCCACGTCCACATTTCACTGCGTCAACGTTCGCTCGATCACTTCCGGATCCTTGCCGTGCTCCATAATCAACATCCACATCACCATCCGCATCGCTCTCCTCACCGTCAACTTTTTTCACTCTTCCTTCTTGCCCCTCCACCTCTGTTTCTGCGTCACTTGACGCAAACCCGCAAATCGCTTGCCCTGCATCGTGTGTGCCGCTCTTGGCGCGTTCACCAAGATTGCCATCGATCATTTCTTCTGTTGCTTCAAAAACTTCCCTGTCGTTATGCAAGCCGCGCGTGAAATGATCGTGCAGTGCTCGCACCCTTTTGCCTCCGGCTTCCTCGATCGATATTACTGTCGCAGAAGCAAGGGCACTGTTCTCCCTGCCGTGCGAAAACTGTTTGGAAATCGACTCTAGTTCAGGATTAACCGCATCATTTGCGGGATGGCTCTGGCACTGCTGCTCGTGTGTTTTCTCTGCCAGAGATTGGTTCTGTTTACGAGGATCATTTTCACTGTGTGTTATTTCAGAAACAGCTTGAATATTGTTTGCAGATGAATTCGTTGGCATTTGAGCGCTTTTACTCGCCGCGTCGGATTTTTCCGACACGGAGCTACTCTTGGCCTTCAGTGTTTGGTAGATGTCACGAGTCAATAGACCTCTTACGAGGGCTTCATCCATCGTCATCCTCTCTCCAGACCAAATGTCCACGATGCCTCCATTGGCCAGCTGATTCTCCAAAATTGCATTCGTCGTAGCCGCGTCCAGCATGCCGTTTTTGAGGGCGTCGACAATGCAGATTCTCTCGCCCGAACATATGTCCACAATCCCACCGGTGTCGGCCTGAGCTTGCAAGGCCCGAAGTGCCGGCACGGCATCCACTTGCCCCGCCTTCACCGCCTCCAGCAGGGTCATGCGATCGCCGGTCTCCTCGTTCTCCACGCCTTTCCACAGCTCGGTCGTAAGGAAACGCTGCCCCGTACGCACGTCCGTCTTACCCTTCTGCACCAGCGACGCGTACGACACGATCTGGCAGCTGTCAGGATCCAGGAGGCCGTGCGTCACATCCCACGATCCGCCAGCACTCACCACGGCCGACTCGCTCAGGATGCCCAGGGACACGGCCTTCTTGAGGGCGACCGTCCTGCCCGACCTGAAGTCAAACACGGCGCCGCATTCCGCGAGCCGAGCCTCAAGCTCCTCTGCTGCTCTCTCGTCCAAAATCTTCATCTCCCTGGCACGTGCTAAGGGAACTGCCTCCATCGTCTCCGGGTGCACGAAGCCCTGTCGGCAGGCCTGCTCGACCCAGGACAGCTCCTCCACGGTGTCCTCATCCACGAGCCCGCGTGCCAGAGCGTCGCTCAGGCGCAGCCTCATGCCTGACTGGTGGTGCACGACCCCTCCATGCGTAATCTGCTTTCTGAGCAGCAGCACGGCGGTCTTTTTGTCCAGCAGGCCCCTGTCAACCGCCTCGGGTAGGGTGACCACACTTTTGGTTTGGGGGTCGGCGAGACCCTCGGTCTCCATGCAGATTGATGCTCGTTTTTGCCGTGTCGCTGCGTCCACATCCTTCCCCCTGGACGCCTTTTCCAGCTTCATCAGGGCCTCCACACCAGGCGCACCTCCGACCACGAGCCCCAGCTTGGCGGCGAGTGTGACTGACAGCTTCTTCTTGCGCCGGAGGTCTGTGACCCCGCCGGCGCACACCTGTGTCTCCAAAATTCTCAGGCCCGTCTCCGTGTCAAGGAGACCGGTGTTTACAGCATCACTCACAGTGAGAACCCTTCCCGTCGTCGGATGTATCACACCGCTAATTATCTTTTCTGGCTTGAACACCCTTTGCGCCAGCTTAGCATCAAAAATACCCTCTTCCAGAGCTTCCGAGATCGTCATGAATTCCTGTGCATGGTTATCCACGAACCCGCCAAAAAGTCCAAGATTTTCGTACACCTTCAAAGCCGCCTGCATCGGCAAGGTCCCGTTGTCCACCGCCTCGTCGAGCGTCATCCAGGGACCACCCACACTGTCGCAGATTGCCCCTCTGTCCCTCAGCTGAGACATCCAAACGTCCATCACCGCCTCTGTGTCCACTAATCCCCGGTCCACGGCCATTCCCAGCCCGTACCGTTGACCCGTCGATGGGTCCAAAATGCCACCACTTTCGGCCTGCAAACGCAGCAGCCTTGTGCCTTCAGCGGCACCCACAAGCCCTTTCCTGATAGCATCAAACAGCGATATTTTGCCCTTGCTTTGGTCTGGAAAACCTCGCACTGCCAAAAAAGCTACCTGTAGACACGTAGCAAGAGCTGGTTCAACAATACACGCCCCTTCGGCCTCCTGGAGGCTAAGCTGTTTGCCACTTCTGTCCGTGATGCCTCCGGCTTGAATCTGGCGTTCTAGAAGGTCTCTGGCGTTTTCCAAGCTAATAAGCCTGTCGTTAAGCAGATCTTGCACCGTCGTGATCTCTGCATTGAGAGGTGACCTCAAACACTGCCCCGTAGTGGCCTGGGATTGCAGAGATGATAGGTGCACGCACGGCGCTACGTTTGTCACGGGAGACGCATCATCGAGTCGGCTTTGGTCTAAAACGTAAATCTGCGAGTCCCAGGATTCATCGCTATCAGAGTCATTCGACTCATCCATGCCCACAGAGGGAGTTCCATTGTCAACCCGGGACTGATCTTCGTCGTCTTTGGTTCGTGAAGTGCTTTCTGTTGGCTTTGCATGGCCTATAATGTCTAGAGAACACGTTACACCATCGTGAGGAATGTCCATACACGTATCTTCATGTGATGGACATCTGTCTTGTGGTTTGTGAGAATGTTCATTCTGGATTAAAGATACACCTTTTGCAATCGCTTTCAACGATGCACGTTTCACAGTTTGAAGCGCTACACGTGTTGCTTCTTCAAATTCGAGGTTTGTGTTATTTTCTGACATTACGCCTTCAGAGAAATCACTCTGATTGTGCAAATTAGTTGTATAATTTAGCTCTTGCTTCACTTCACGTTTAACTGTGCAGAACGTTTCTGCATTTCTACTCACGGTGGCTTCCTCGTCTGTTCCTGCACACCCTTCTCTTTGGTCTCGCATGTTTGGTCTGCCGCAATCCACTTCACTCATGGGTGTAGCATTTTCTTCTGGAATAAATATTTTAAAATGTTCATGAATACTTCCATCCCTCTCGGCCCCATTGACTCTACCACAACAGTCCTGCTGCGCATTCAATGAACCAGCCACGTCATCTTGACGAACGTCGTCGTCACAACTTTTCATCGACATATCAAAAGTATCCACGGAGATATTCACATTAAAACTGTCGCACTCGTAACCTGCACAGTCCTGCTGTGGGCATGTGTAAAAATCACGTTTCTTTTCTCTCCCTGAGATTTGTTCACAGTCTGGCACGATGGCTTCACTCCCCGTAGAGTATCCGTCTGCACCCTCGCACTCCGCCGTGGCCGTCTTGCAAATCTCACGGGTGATTCCCTCGAGGAAAGGGAAATCTCGGTCCACCATAACCAACCGGTCGCCTGTCAGCGCGTTTATGTAGCTGTGCCCCCGTATAAACTCTACGAGCTCGACTTCCAAGCACATTAAGTTGTGGGCTTCTGTTGTGGAGGCATGCTCGCCCACAACCTGCAACCAATCTCCCTGCACTGCACATATGCCTTTCATCTGAGAGACGTGAGAGACCTTGCAAAGCTTGCTGCACAGGGGGATACTTGGAGAGGGGTGCACACCGATAATTTGTTCATCGCCCTCATTTGAATGAGTCCTCGTTCCACGTGTGCCCATGCTGTCCGGGATGTGAGTGGCACTCAATGTGCGGCAGAGGGCCTCGTCGCAGATCCCTGAGGCCACCGACTGCTCCAGAGAGATGGCTTCTGCTGTTTCCATCCAGAATAGCCCTGCCACACAGTGCCGCTTGGAAAGTGCGCTGTGCCCAACCTCGACCCTCATCATCCCTTGCTCGAGAGCCTCCGAAATGGGCACCGTCCCGACAGAGCCGGGCCAAACGAACCCGCGGAATGTGCCCTGTGCCTCCAGGACCAAGAGCGCGCTCTTCAGCGAGATCAGCTCGGAGGCGATGGCCTCCTCCAGGTCAAGCCTGTCGCCCGTTGCAGGGTCGATGACCCCGCCGGCTTGGGTCTGCCGCACCACCAGCTCGTTCGCCATTTCCCGGTCAATCAGGCCATGGCGCCGTGCTCTTTCGACAGTCAGGCGGTGGCCCGTGCGCGGGTCCACGATGCCGCCAGCGAAAAGCTGGGCTTCAAGAAGCCTCACAGTGACTTGGCGGTCCACGAGGCCTTCCTTGACAGCACGGCAAATGCTTACCCTCCGGCCGGGTTTGAGTGAAATCATGCCGCAGGCCGTCTGGGTGACGGGCAGCAGGCGGAGCCCCGTTTCTGGATCAGCGATGGCTCTGCCGG
This sequence comes from Lampetra planeri, assembly GCF_965212315.1. Taxonomy (NCBI): domain Eukaryota; kingdom Metazoa; phylum Chordata; class Hyperoartia; order Petromyzontiformes; family Petromyzontidae; genus Lampetra; species Lampetra planeri. The sequence goes on along the minus strand of NC_136108.1, from coordinate 31,546,777 downwards.
TCAGCTCTGCGAGGGTGAGCTTCTCTCCCGTGTTCGGGTCGATCAGAGGCTGTGGGTGCATCCTCCACTTCTCCTGCAGCCTTAAGAATACTTCTGGCACAGGAGTGCAATTTTGAGGTCCAACTGCTGTCAATTGGACTTCCATCAACTTCACAGCAATGGCTTCTGACATCAGCCCTCTTTCCAGCGCTGCCGCAATGAAAATCAAACCTCCAACATCTTCAAGCCCAGCTGCGTGTACGCGACTCAGGGCGGACTCGAGCTCCCACAGGCTCTCAGCCGTGTTCTTATCCATGAGACCTTCGGCCAGGGCTTCATCCAGGTGAAGGCGACGCGAGGAGTGAGGATCTACAAGGCCCGAGGTGGCCACCTGTGCCTCTAGGAGGGCCAGGCCCGTCTCCTGATCGATCAGGCCTTTGAGCATGGCATGGAATATTGGGAAGGTTTCCATGGTACACAGGTCCACCACTCCGGAGATTACATCATCCACCTGCAAAGCAAAGCGCACACAAGGTGTTTTGTTGACATGTATCTCATTGCACAGGTGGCAATTTTGCATGATGGCCATTCCCCGTGCGAGACAAAATGGCCGCAAAGTGAAAAACTGGTATTGCCAGGCAACGACACAAATTATATTTTGCACAGAATGGCCATGTGTTCAGTCATGCTCATACACAACTATTATCTCATAATTTTACACAACATAATGTTAATTATATTTGATGGTTAGGGTTAATCAACATATATTCATGCATTATGTAAGTTCTGCATTAAAATCCATGCTCGTTTGTACAAAGTGAAAATGTGTCAAAACAGGCATTAATTTTCTCAAAATAATTGTATATGGGTCCCTCCAAAAAACTACCATTTTACATGCGGTATCCGCTCATGTTATTTCTAGAACTTAGTATGTTCTATTGTATATAAAAACTAAAATAGTCACGTGGGGTAAGAGGCATACGTAGGGTGAAAGGCCTTTATTGTCCTGGAGCTCACACGTAGCTTGTATGTTGCATTAAGCAGCAGCTGGTGCCACCTTGCAGGTCAAGCTGATCATGGTGGCTGATGACATCACTTCTGTTAGCACCAGGATAAAAAGACCTTTCACCCCACGTAGGCCTCTTACCCCACCCCACCCTACCGTATTGTTTAACATTCGGATACTGTTTGTACTTACCAGGTCAGCAAAGGTGAGAACTCGGTTGTAACATTGAGCGAAGTGTGAGACGTTAGGTCTTGCAAAGGGACAAAACACAGATCTGCGCAACCGCTGAACTCGGCACATGCTCGTTAGGGCAAAGCGAAAGCCGTCGGGTTAAACAGAGCTTCTCTCGAATCCATCATGGCGACACGCCGAGGGTTAGTACTTCCAAAGCAAGACATCACACCGTTCGGGTTAAGCTCAAAATGCAATGTTAACAACAACAACGCGCGCCTTTCAAGGTTGTTTACAGATAACGAACCACCACCAACATGCGACACAGTCCACATCTTGTTGTCCCAGTGTGTCTGGCCAGTGTGGGCCAAATGAAATCAATACAGGTAAACTCTCGATTATCTGTGAGTGTATTTTATGCGGGCGGTGGATTAAATGTGCTCGTTCGCACCTCTTTACGTGCACATTGGGTCAATTATCAGCTGCTCCTCACTCGTCGAGGGATGGCGACTTGTTTGCCCACGTGATCGCAAACACACGTGGGCAAGTTAACGGATTATTTTAAGAAGCTCTAAAAATGTTGTAACAGACTCTTAAATTTTCCCCCAACCTCCCCTACTCTCCACAGGTATTCATTTACATGGCCAGTTTTGCATGTGTTGTATTTACCATCTATTTTTTTATATCCGCACCACCGCTATAATCCCATTATCCCCCTCCCCCGCCCCCCATCCCCGGATAATCAAGAATGACTGTATTAATTACATTTGAAGAAAAAAAACGAAACCTGAAAATGACAAGTCTTTAAACATCCACACTGCCCACATATGTAATGTGACATGTGGCCCGCTGCTGAAGGTGTGAATATGGTACAACACCGGGTATAAAACACAGTCCACCACGCACTTGCACCATTCGACAAAGCATTGGAAGCCATTGACAGGTTAAAGCATCGGCACTCACGCGCGCGTACCACGTCTGCAATGCACAGAGCAATGCCCCCGTGTTTACAAGACACTGATTTGAGCCAGTCTGTTACTCTTGCCGTTTTGCACGAGACAAATGATAAATTATAAATGAAAGTTTCGTGCGGTTTATTTAACGTTTGACTCAATGAAAAAAAATGTCGTCGTGAAAAGGTAGTGTGTGTCGGGGGGGGGGGTGTGCGTGGTATCGTGTGTGGTATCTGCACACGAGCTAAACCTTCCCATAGTCAACCGATCTCCTGTCAAACTCTGCTCACTAAGGTGGTCACTCCTCCTCTATTCCTCCGTAGTCTAGAACAACACATTCCCCATTCTCGTCTGCATCACCTACTCCATCCCTGTGCTCTGGTCCTTTCTCAAGACCTCCCTCTTCTCCTCCACCTGTCATACGGCTTCATCATCAACAGTCATGGCCAATCCGCTGCTGGATGAAGGTTTCCCCAAGTCGCTGATTTTTTGTTCCCCCCCTCCCCACGATCCTGCCACGCAATGACGCAGCACATGCACGCGAGCCGATTTCATTGCTCCATCGCGTCGGTGTGCGTCTTCACGGACACGTCTCATTCCTCGCGTGGCTTACCAACGTCAAACAAAAACTAATTGTTGCTCGCTAAAATAATTCTCTCCCAAACATTGCACACAGCTACTTAGGGCATCGTCGGTTTCATTTGCTCATGCGTGTCAGCGCCATTCGCTTTTAAAGGCCAGCAGTATGCCCGAGTGTGTACATGAATGCGTGTGGGCCTGGCAAGCATCTGGTTGCCACGGCGACGCCGTGATACCTTGATGCTGTTCTCCTGCTGCAGGCTGTGATGCAGCTCCTGAGTGTAGGCCGACGACTGCTCGCACAGAGCCTCGTACGCCTGCTTCAGCTGCTGCGTCTGAGACTCCACCGCCTGGTACTGCTCCGGGGTCAGCCTGGAGGGAGATGAGCAATGGGCACGTCTGCATCATCAGCAATTCGGCCTCATCAGGAATCGGCAATTCATTATTATGGTCTTTGTCAAAGTGATTTCCTACTCAAATGAGCATTGATGTGGTGCTCATCGCCGGTTTACAGCCCTGAACCTGTGGCAGAATTCCACCTGCCCATCATGTGGGACAGTCTGTGGATAAGACGCGCAATGTTGACTTCCCAACAAAGTGGTCCCTATTTTATCGAACCCGGAGGGTTGATAGGCCGAGTTAACCCCAAACCAGGATCGGAACTTGCAACCTATTCGCTCTATCGCTGAGCCACCTGGCCATGCAGTGCTATAATCATCAATTCACCAAACCAGGCCCAAGTCCTAGTAATTCAACTGACCTCCACACAACCCCACGAGAACAAGCCTTCCCATTGTTACTAACTCCATCTCACCAGCTACTGGGCCTATTCATTCCACTGATCCTAATCCCACCCGTAGAATCACCTCTGGCACCTCCACAATGCCCCTTTCACTTTTTATTCCCTTTTCAGACTTGACGTTCCCAGCACCACCCGACAGGACACGTGGAGCAAGTATTCACGCCAATCAACAATTGTTCAGTCTCGCACAACAAGCGCTGCAGTGTGTGACATGTTTGATCCTTTGAGGCAGAGGGCGACAAATGTTTAATTAAGCTGCTTGCACCCCCGAGCAATAGGTTTGTGCAACTCGTTTGCATGAATCTGACTCGCTTGTATGAGGACATCTCTGCAACTGGTTGTGAACAGTCGTACAACCGGTTGCGAGCAGTTGTGCAACTGGTTGCTCACAGTATTGACAGACTCTGCATTCAAGCATCGATCTGCTCAGCAATTTGTCGTGACGAATCTCATCGCGGGACACATTTGCGAACTTCGGTTCGTCCTTAAAATCCTGAAATATACCCCGTTTAATTTCCCCTTGCTGCACAACTACTTGCTCGGATGTGGACAAAGCAGCTGTGGAGGGGGCGATAAGTTGCGTTTTGTTTCTTCTCGAGAGCTGATTCGGATTCACGCGACGTATTGCTCAGGTTTTAGGAGCCCGGGCTTAAGGATCTTAAGCAACGGAGTCTGAGGCCAGGTTGGGGTGGGGGGGAGTTACTTGTCTCCGCAGAGGGCGAGGAAGGTCTGGGACCTCTGGATGGCCTCGGCGATCTCCTCCTTGCGGCCCGACAGCTCCTCCGCGAAGCTCTGCAAGCGGAAGCGACAAACAAGAGCGAGTCAAGGGAGAGAATCGTCCCTGCGTGGCTGCGACGACACACGTACCTCTCGATTATCCCCGCTCTCAGATAGGCAGTGTCAAAATCATCCACGAAGCTCGCCCATCAGAAAGTCCTTTGAGCAGGGCTCGACTAATCCATGTGCTAATACTAGGACCTTAGGTCGTCATATGTTGTAGGCCCTCATTTGACGGACAGAGGAAGAACGACTCAGGGGCGCGAGTTGGTGCCACAGACTAACGGGAAGGTATCAACGATACGGTGAGCCGGCATCAAATCGTCTCCCCACTCAGCTCTGCAATCCTCTATATATTAAGGTGTTATCGGCCAATTAACAAGTATTTACATATGGGAGGAAACCAGAGCACCTGGAGAAAACCCACGCGTGTGAGGGGGAAACACTCTATCCCATTCAGATGGCGATTAGTCAACAATCTCCGCACTGCATTACGCTGGCGACCCAGGGAACGGCACCACCTCGCTGCCCCCACGGGAAGGGAGCCTCACAACATTTGTGTGGTGATCCCCCCCAACCCTCGCTGCCGCGTAGCCACCACCAACAAGTGCACCTGAATCTCGGTCATCACCTGTTGCTCCTTGAGGCTGCGCTCCAGCTCAGCGGCATCCGACGGCTCCCTCTTGCCCTCCTCACCGCCCGCACCTCCCTCCCCGCTGTCCCGCCTCTGCTTCTCCCCGAGCGAGCGATGCATGGCCTGCACCCAGCCCACCAGCCGCTCCGAGCGAGTCAGGTGCTCCTCCTGACTCTCGGCCAGCGATTGCTGGCGCGTCGTCGTCGTGGCCGCGGACAGACAGGAGGAGCACGGGGTGGAAAGGAAGGGGGTTGGGACGCACAGACGTGCGTTGAGCGGTGGCGGCGCGAAGGCATAAGCGAGCTATGCAAATGTCCACAGTCACCAAGCAGCTGAAGGAGGGGGGGGGGGGCCCTGGCTTATTGGGAACAAAATATTTGAGGTGCACCCACGGGATATCTTCGCAGTGGAATATATTCCTTGGCCCCCCAATTCGTAACCCAATGGAACCCTCCCACGCCCCCCCCCCCCTTCTGCTTCAATAGCTGGGCTCTGGACAGCTCCGGCTGAAATTAAGCCCTGGATACACCAACCATCGGTTGGACTCAGGTCCTATTAAAGCTATTAAAAAAGCTCATAGTCCTTATATAATATTGTTGACTGTACTGCAATGAGTACTATTACCTTCACTATTTCAAGCAACTATGAAAAAGCTAAATTACGTAGCTTGTCCAGTTAATGATGTTTGTAGTCAAGTGATGCACCCAGATATGAATTCTGCTCAGGGCTCCGAATGGACAGGCATCTCTACCGGAGTTGAGGGTCAAGGGGTCAATTACGATGGAGATCCTCTCATGACCAATCCACCCTCTCGATCTCATCAGCTCTGGCAAGATGACCAGGGTTGAGCCTGGTTTGTGCTTGGATGGGAAACTAGGAGGTCGCAATTTCCAACTGTGAATTGGTGGTCTGAGCAACATCACGGCCACACATTCAGCTCTGGTGGTCTGCAACCTGAAAAAACATGTTTGCAGCCAGCACACCACATCCAGTATACTTCTCGCTATGACTGTGGCTACCAGACACTTGCCTACTCCATTTTCGAAGCAATCTATAAAATATCTAGTGATAGATTAAGCCCTGCCTGGCACCTTGTCATGATGTCCTTGGCGCTTGGCATTTCACAGCGTAAGATCATTTTGAAACAGAGAAGATACTTATTTCACCCGAAAATTATATAAACATGCAATGTATTGTCAAAAGAGAGGTAATAACATTTGCAATTCACGTCTACTTTATTTAAAGTAGTATTCGTGAGATAACCTGTGTCACGATAAACATTCACAAGTAACAGCCAAGGACCCACACAAATCTACTCAGGGGCCTGTTCAGACTGTTGTGAGCGGCTTGGCAAGGCCTTCATCCAGCAGTCGATTGTCTGATGATGTATAATCAGCACGAAATGTGTGTGGGGGGTGGGGGGAGCGAATCCACCCCCCGGGTGCCTTTGTCTCCCCAAGTGCAAATGCTATAGCTCTACTGCACAAGAGAGCCATTGAATTTACGAAGTAAAATAAAAACCACGCAATAGTCTGCGTGTAATAGAAACTGCGAATGAGAAGGCGCGACAACGTGGAAACAAACACGCAAACAATATGCGAATCAAATCATGAGCCCCTAGAATTGCGACAATTCTCCGAATCGCCCGGAGGTATTGAAACCACCTAATAATTTTTTTTTAATTCCAAACGCCACTCATCCCAACCATCTAAAACTCCCCACGACCGTTGACGAATCCTCGTCGGCAGTTTCTGAAGAAACGAAGCTCAACAACCGTGAGCATCGTGAATGCGAACTCCCTGGATGGAAATCAGTGCAGCAACTTTCCCAACTCCTTTGATGGCAAAGGACAAACATGCATTGGGAAATTGTGACAGCAAATCATGTTTGTTTTGGCACAACGAGTTCACTTCATCAGGCAATGAGCAAGAGGGTGAAAATGCGATTATTAAGACTATCATTTATAAAACAGACTTCAATGTACATGCCCAGTGCTCCAGATAAAAGTTTTGGGGCTTTGAGGTAATTTTCCCGCCAAATGTTGACACGTGTTGTGCGAGTAGCAAATATTTTCAGATGACAATTTTTTAAAATAAACTAGTCATGAGAAAAACTAGTCATGATAAATGTTCATAAATAATGTGAATACTGTGAAATCCATAATGCTAGCGTGTGGAGGTAGGCATCGACTACAGCCTTGTATTTTAATTTCAATGTTACTTTGAAGTACGCTACAATAAATACAACCGTCAAGCTAATGCGCAAACATTTGGTCTTAGCACCCCGATAAATATTTTTTTCTGAAGGACGAATATTAAAAACAAACTTTATATTCTTTCACTACTTGAGCATGTTGGCACAAGGCAGAGAAACGTGGAAACAAAATGACGAAATGTGCAGGGGGCACCTATGGGCGATCTGCCCTTGGACCGTGATGATGATGGTGATGCTAATTATTTAAAATGTACAGTCAAACCTCTTCATTCGCGGATTATATTTGTGCGAAATTCGACTTTTCGCGATTTTATTTTTTTTGTACACCGGTTCAACTTTCGCGACTTTTTCCCTCGCATATTCGCGATTTGGCAAAACGTCGCGTACTGGGGGAGGGACACTGCTGATTGGCTTGGGTGTTTTTCGACTCTTCAAGTGTCGTTGTCTTTCGTGTTATTTTTTGCCTTATTTGCGGTGGGTTTTTTGTTTGTTTGTTATTTCGATAATGAAGGCTGAGTGACGGTGAGTGGAGGAAGTGATAGCAAGAGTTTAAAAAAATATACAGAAAAGAGCGGTGAGTTTAGTTGCTCAGGGCTCGGCAACTTGTGGTTCTTTCAGGACTGTTTAGTGACTAAAAATAACTATACTTAACATTTTATCAGGTGAGGCCCACTGACCTGTATAGCTCTTTTTCAAAAGCGACCTGGCCACAAATGATAGCTCAACGACACGAAGTGGCTTATCACGTGCACATTTCTAGCAGCCAACTACTCAAAACGCATATTGTTGATTCTAAATGTGGAGGCAAAAACCGGACATGCAAACTACAAATATACAGCAGCAGCAGGCGTCAGGCTAGGGATCGAACCCACGGCCTCCTGCATACCAGGCGAGGTAGTTAACATCTCCTAGCCACCGTGGCGCCCCATAATTGTATTTATTATTGTGATTACCACGTGCATCGCGGCTTTTAAAATATTTAGGGGGGGTTTTGTTGTTATTGTTAATTCGGAGAAAGAAAAATTACTATTTTTGTCATTTATGTTGTTGCATAGACTTGGTCGTGGTGACTTGCGTCTGGGGGTGCTGGGAAGGGGGAGCGGTGGTGCAGCGGTTAGCGCTGCGCTACGAACCCGGCGACCCGAGTTCGATTCCCGCTCGTGGCCACGAACACCCAGTGTGACGATTATTCAAACCAGTCCCGGGCCTCCCCTAGGTCGACTCGGCCTCAAATGAGTACCCGGTGCGGTGTGTATTAAACATCGCCACTGGGGAGACAAAGACGGCCGGGCGTGGTGTTAGCCACCCACCCCCTCGTGTGCCGTGCCGGCCTTCATAGGTGCTCGCTAACATCACTTGCCTCAAGAGTCTGTTAAGGCTACACGGGGGATCTTTGTCTTTGCTAGGCCCGCTATGACACGGTAAGCGAGTCGACAGGAGTCGTGGTCATCGTGGAAGAGAAGCGAGGTTGATGGGTTGGTGGCACTCTCTCAAGTACGCGATGGAAACATCGAGTGGGGAGGGGGGTCATGGAAGATAAATGTTGAACTTGTGGATCGAAGATCGGACTTTAAAAAAATAAAAGTGCCTTTTAAGTATTCTTGGTTCTTTCGGTAAAGTCACGTAGAAGGGAAATAATAAAATAATAAAAATAAAACATAATAAAATAAAATTCTCTCTAGGTTTCGGCCACAACGCAAGGATGGCTGAGGACGGCTGCTTGCGTTGTGGCCGAAACGTCGTGATAATTTTATTTTATTATGTTTTATTTTTATTATTTTATTATTTCCCTTCTACGTGACTTTACCGAAAGAACCAAAAATATGAATCCCTGCAGTCACGAAAGCTTTAAATAAAAATTTGCCTTTTAAGTGTCACACTAATCGGCGAGAAGGACCATGCGTCTGTGGTGGTGGTGGTGGATGCTGGTGGGACTTGTACGAGGTGTTTGGTGGTCGAAGCCCTTTCGATCCAGCAAAGAGGCTGTTTCGAGCGACGCGTTTGGGGGGAGGAGGCGGCTCAGCCTTAAACCTCAACGTGCAAGCTCGGTCGGGGAATCGCCCAGCAGTCCGTCAACCACGATGCCCCCCCTTGACGAAGATTCCCTCCAAAGCTCGTCAGCATCGGCGTCCAAGGTGTCATGCAACCTCAACATTCGCGGCATTATTCAGCGATGCGTTGTAGTTGCGTTGTGTCCGCCCACGTGTATGATTGTACGATTTAACTAAGGATGTGTGGATGTTATGTGGACGGCATGGGATTGAATGTGATGAAACATTTAGAATTTTCCCCCGTGTACGATGTTGTCAGACGTGGAAACGTAACCGCCCCCCCCACCCCCATTTACTTTCGCGAGTGGTTTTCAAGAACCATAGCCTCAGGGAATTACTGTCCGAGCCCTTACCCCGACATGCGTCGAACAAAGAACTTAGCTACCACGCGTTCCTGTGAGTGTAGTAGTACACACGATCACAGCTCCCCCCCCCTCTTTTAGGCTCCCAAGAGCCACAGATTGTAAACATTCGGGCCTGAAAAGACACTTAATAATATGTCAGAATTTGATCGGTACATTGGCCATGTACAAACAATATCTTTGTAAATGTGGCAATCTCGTCGGGTTGGTTAAGGGTAGATTATTTTTTTGGCACGAAAGCTACAAACGGTGTGGCCTAACCCCCCCCCCCCAAAAAAAATACTAATAAGGTTTAGCCATACTTGCCAAGTTTTGTTTTCCTGTCATGCTGCTATGCAGCATTGTTGATATGCGTATTGCCAACAGCGTTCAATTTAAATGGCATCCGCAAATTCGTAAATGTCGTGTTATTATTATGCACAAATCGCCCAGGATGCACAGTTTTTTATGTTTTTTGGTGGAATTTTTTCCACGGTTCAACCCTCTTAAAAGTGATGCATCTATAATTTTTAAGAAAATATAAAACTTCTCTAATACACGTATTACTGCTTCCTTATAAAATGCCACACGCGTACACTTTTGAGATGCTGAGAGAATTGAAATTCTGTACAAGGTGAACGTGTTCAGGCATTCGTGAATGACAAATGGTCCTCCTTCAACACAATGTCTGGCCACCACCAACACCGCCAGGCCACACACACACACACGTCTGGGAACATCAGGCACAATTCCACAGCTTGGATAGACTGTGCAGCCCCATTCACCACTCAGCCAGCAACCTGGCACCTTTCATATTCTCATCTTTTCAGCCATTTGAATGAAGGCTTATGGCGAGCAAGACATTTCAAATTAGACAATGTTCTTTGGGAATTTCTGCTTTTGGGTCTTTGTGCGTACGTACGATAGCCGTGTGATTTGTTTTTCTACGCACTGTCGTGTCTTGTTTTTGCAACTCACTGTGGTTTCGGTCAGCACCGTTATTGTTACGATGGCTTTTTTCCCCTCCACACATTTTATTGCTGGCTGGAGAGGATGTCGATCGCAAATTTTATTTATGAATCCTTGTTTCCTGGTTCGAAGTTGATGCAAGTGCACGGAAAAGGATGACGTTTTGTGATGAAACAACAACAGCCGAATATTTGTGACATTTGCGTGAATGAATTAAGACTGTAATTTCCCCCCCCCCCCCACATCAGTTCAATAATAAGCAATTGGCTGTTTTTTGTGTACCTTTAGTGTGTGTGCGTGCGATGTAAGGTGTGATTGCCTTTTCTGTAGGAACTTGTAAATAAGAAGGTTGCCAGTTTAACACGTAGGCTTTCGCGACCAATATTATTCATAATCACCGATTTTGGGTTTAGATGGCGTTATTTATAAATGTGTCGTAACCCTCCACCACCCGACACGGCCAATCAGTAAAAAAGTGTCACGTTGACAAAAGACAAATAGTTCACTGCTTTAGCCCACCGGTGTGTTGAAGCGTGAAACCACAACATTTACAATTTGAGTACGACGTTTCGCTGGTAACTGCATCCAGCTTCAACACACCGGTGGGCTAAAGCAGTGAACTATTTGTCTTTTGTCAACGTGACACTTTTTTACTGATTGGCCGTGTCGGGCGGTGGAGGGTTACGACACATTTATAAATAACGCGATCTAAACCCAAAAACGGTGATTATGAAGAGGGTTGCCGTCTGTCCGGGTTTTTACCAGTCTGGGAAATGGCGTCTATGTTCGGGTAGCAGGGATTAGATTAAATGCATTGCATTACACTGCACTATAATGTCAGACCTGGGGGCTGACTGGCAAATTATGTCTGCATTTTGGTCTGTGGCAAAGCTGCTAACCCTACTCGTATGACATCATTTATTTATGACCCATAATGAAAATCCAGTGTGGTTTAAAGCAGATTCATAAACAGGTGCGGGGGGGGGGCGTGCTTTTGATGGAGGAGCCCCGATAATAATACGAACAATTTACGTAAATGCGTTACCACTGGGAATGTATGGGATAAATAAATTCCATTAGCCATATCAAGAGTTCTGTTCGTGAATCTGCCGATACATTCAACGACTTGCGCAATCATCGTTGACAATGCGGTCGCGTCCTCGGTGGCCGTGTGTCGGTCTCGTGGAGGGCCTCCGCTCGACTTCGTGGATCGTCGTCAACGATGGGCGACATTGTTTGTGTTGGTGCCACAGTGGCAGTCTGGGTTGTCATCGAGACCCAACTCCAGCAGTGGAGGTGGTTGGCTGCACAGACATTGCCCTGTAACCCGGGACCTCACATCCTGGAACTGGTTTTCTGACAAGTTAGAGTATTGGGAGGATATATTCACAGGATGAGGAGTATTTACAATTTTTTTTCAAAATTATTTTGAAGTCATCGAATCTGGTGGTTTTGAGAGGTTTCTCTGCCACACAACGCACATTTTTCAATGCTTTAGCGAGCTACGTGCTACAGTGAAGTACATTTGATGGGCCGATGCATATGCGTTCCCGCGAGCGTGATCCACAAAGGGGCATGGGTGAACTGCATTGCTTTCCCTGCGCTCCTCCTCCACTTTAATCACAGAGACCACGACGCGCAAAATGCAGCAACCGAAGGTGTGGATAAAATGGGCTGATAATGAGAAACTTGGTCCTTTTATGAAGATTCATCCAGCAGTAGAGTGCCTGCTGTAGGCAGGCAGCACTGTAGCAGAGACCCTTAGCTATGATGTCGGCTGAATGGTTTCACGCTGGGCAATATAATACTGGACTGTAATTGTAAGTGTAGGAATATGGTAAAAGGATAATGGCGAAACCCTGCAATGTCGTACCGACGCCAATGCTGGCATGAGGGTCTTCTTCACTAGAGGGAGCTCTGTAGAACCTCTCTGTAGGGTATGGAGCCGACTCTTCACCGCTGGCCAGAGATTTTGGAAGATGTGGGAATACTCAACACTTCACCCCTCCACACACGACCTGGTGGTGCAACACAAGATGTCATCTGTGTGTGTGTGAGCGCACGTGTGTGGGGAGCTGTAGTGTAGCATTGAATGCGCTGCGCTACGAAACTTGGCGACCCCCGTTCGATTTCGGCTCGCGGCCAACATCAGTGAGGACGCCAGTGACCCTAGGTCGACTCAGCCTCAAATGAGTACCTGATGTGTAAACATTGCCACTAGGGAGATAAAGGCGGCCGGGCGTGAGTTGGCCACCCACCCCCTTGTGTGCTGTGCCAGCCTTTATAAGTGCTCACTAACAGCACTTGCCTCTAAAGTCTGTTGAGGCTATACGGGGGATGTTTGTCTGTGTGCTCGTTGACATTTCAATTTTCCAGCATTTTCTCGTTTGTGGCTCTTTTTTTCATCTGTCCCCCCATTTGCTGTTTCCACCCTTAATGTTCTGAATTTTACGTGTTGTTTGTAAAAGTGCTTTTATATCCTTTGGCATTCATATGCCAGAAACATTAATATCTGCACTTATAACTGGGTATTTTACGCGAGCGTGGAAGAGTTCGCGAATTACCCTCCAGGAGCGACCCGTCTGGAGCTTCCTCTTTAAATCGAGGCCTTTCTGCCAACATTGACGTAATAAAGCAATAGCAGGGCTGCACATCTACCTTTAACCTCTAATTACACCCAGAGCCGGCCCAGCCACTAAGCGACCCTTGCAATTGCAAAGGGCCCCGTGGCCAGCAGAGGGCCCCCTAGAGTCACTGCTAGCTAGTGGGTGAAAAAAATCATACATCAAAGGGGCCTCCAACCAAATTTTGCTTAGGGCCCCCAAAGGTCTAGGGCCGGCTCTGATTACACCGCAATGTTGCTGAATAAAACCAACGGTGCTCGTGGGTAACTCTTGCCTACAACATCAGGCAAAAACAACGGTATGACGTTTAACAGGCTGATGAGCCTCAGAAAGTCAAATCCAGTTTCGGGTTTTCCTGCTTAAACAAATTCTGTCGAAAAAAGACGGCTCCAATGTTAATTTAGTTTTCGATGAAAGATGCTCTTCGCAATAAAGGTTTTTGTCAAATAGTTCCAACTTCAGCCCGCCGGTGTGTTGAAGAGTGAATCCACAACATTCACAATCTGAGTACGGGCGATTTGCCCGTTGATGCTGGATGTAATTACCAGCGAAACGTCGCACTAAGATTGTAAATGTTGTGGATTCACTCTTCAACACAACGGCGGGTTGCAGCGGTAACTATTTGGCGTTTTGTTTACGTGACAAATCCCTTACTGATTGACCATGTTGGGTGGTGGAGAGTTTCGACACATGTATACTTATGTGATCTAACCTAAAAACCTTTATTATGAATATTGGTCACGAAAGCCTACGTGTTAATCCAAAGATGCTTTTGCCCGTTACTTTTAATAGTACATTTTGTGTGTGGTAAATATGTACAGTGTGCGCAACAATTAGGGGATGGTTCTTGAGTGTGATGAACATTGAATGTGATTTTATCAGAAAAAGTTAATTGGCAGAGTGATTTTCTGTACAAATGAGCATTGAGACAGTGCTCAGCCTCTTGGTCACAATCCCTGTAAAGCTAGCGATGGAATTCCACATACCTATGGCAGGGGCGAGTCTCTGCATACGACCAATCACTCTTGACTTCCGCACAAAGCAGTACTTATTTTCCCGACCCCCAGAGGTATGATGGATGGGCTGAGTTGACCCCCTCCCATGATTTGAACTTGCAACTTTCCGATTGCAAGCCACACGATCGACCGGCGGAGCCACGTAAAATAACCGAATGGAATTCTAAAGAATGCTGCCAAACGATGCAATGTGGAGACCAAAATAAGACAAACACAAAACCAGAGAGAACAAAACACTCAAAATAGATGGTGCACACGGAAGCCACTCGGTTTGCATTCAAATAAAACAAGTCTTTATTAAAAAGCGAAAGACTAAAATATATATTTTTTTTAAATGAGAAAATAAAATGCATTAACGAATGATTAAAATTGGCGAGCTGCATTCAGTTGGTCTTTATGTCAGTAGTAAATGCCTTTAAAATAACAGACCTCGGCTATTCTTTTTTAATAAGCTCATAACACAACGTACAGTTAACAAATAAAAACCGCAGAGAACAAATTTGCAAGAAAACAAGAAACGTGAATATGTAGATGATCGAATGGTTATGTTAATGAATGCCTATTGGTATCATGGAATATGGTTTTAAAATGGGTCCCTTATGTGCCTTTTTAAGCCATGCAATGAGTGGTATTCTAAAGCTTGTCCCATGAGTCTTGTTATCTACGAGCCGTGGTGTGTGAATGTAAACGTTTGGAGTACCATCACGAGACCCTGTGGCCGATGACCACCTATCTACAAAGGAAGACGCAATCCAAAATGCGATCAGGTGTCATTTATATTTCATTCCGAAACAAAAAAACATCCACCCGGAGTAATGTGCTGGTTTAAAACTTTTCTGCTTCGTTTAGAATAATTACCGATTCACTTCTCAAATCAGCCATTGTGACTCAAGTTATCAACACATGTTCATTTCAAATTGATCAAACATAGGTATGCACTCACTGCTGCACTGCGATGTATTTGAAATTCCGGCTCCCAGAATGCAATGCACATCACATCCACGGTAATATCACATTTTGTTTTTTTAAATCGCAGTTGCCGGGCAAAGACGAAAAGGCCTCAAAATGGCAAGCGACCAGCAACAGACTGCACTATTGAAGGTGTAAATGGACATTGGCTAATACGTTTGTTGAATCGCGGAAGGCCATGCACGCTTTCGGCGAAAGAGACGATGTGGGAGAGAATTCCGAAGTTGAGCAGTGCGAGAAAAGAAGCAGAAAAGATAAGTGTTGTGGCATGCAGTATAGCGGTTGAACTGTGTGGGTGATCCAAACACAGTCAGTCTAGTAGACCGGGTAACTGAACACAGGTAGAAGAATCCGAGTGAAGTTCATGGAATCATGGGAATAGTGACCTTAGTAGCAGCAATAGAAGAGTGATCAAGGAGCCGGCTGACTACATCGCAGTCGTGCGGCACTTAAAAAGTGGCTGAATAATTTGAAAATTATGAGTTGAGAACTATTTGGCTTTGGGTTGAGCCTTCCTTCAAACCAATGCTCGTATGCAACAACATTTTTTTTAAAGCCAATGTGGAACCATCCCGATGTTAGGTATCACTTGGCTATGCTAGTTGAGGGAAATATTGTACTGTAAATGTATACCAACTAATGGTATCTTTTAAAAATAGAAAGTATGCGTTGCCGTGAAGCATTATGGGTAAACGCATGCATTAGCATAACTCCATTCTGTGTCATCACAAAAACATCTACGTTTTAGCCATATCCCTATTGGCTTTCCAGACCAATATTATCAAGCCGCATTTTTTGAAGCAAGAAAAGTGTGGACCATTTTTTGCATACGTCTTACTGCTGATGATGCCCAGAAGGTTTAATACATACTTTTTTTGCATTATTTATACAGAACGGACAGTCTGGTTATATATGCTTTTACCCACTCCAAGTGGAGTGTGCTCTGATATGGTATGAACATGATTTCATAACATGTTCATGACTGAATAATTGCCCAGCATCAAATCAATTTGTATCGTGACATCTACTTCCTCTATGCCAGTCTTACCATTTGCATTTCACTTGTAATGTGCTTATTTGTTTTCGCACACTAGCAATGCGGTTAAAATTAACAGGCACCAATATAAATGATCGAACAAAAATAAATCAATTTGAAAAAACAGCGTAACAGCATTTGCAAAGTAACATAAGCCCTATAGGAAGATGCGTAAACATGCAAAGTGTACCCTCGTAGCTGTACCATGCACGCTTGTTCTATTTAGCCATATTTATATGGCTGAGTAATACATGTTTTTGTCTATCGACTAATGAATATGCTTCAAAAAATAACTATGATTTAGTTTGTTACTTTATTCCTGACCGTGTGATACTGATCTCCCTGAACTCTGTTTTCGGGTCGTGCCACGTGCTGTTCTGCACGATGTCTGACGTTTCGCCCCCAATGTACTGGCAGCTTCTTCAGGAAACGTCAGATACCGTGGTATACAATGCGCGGAACAACTCGAAAACGTGTCAGAGAGCCATACAGCACAGCCACGAAAACTTCAGTAAATATCCCAACATCATCCGTGAATTCGTTTCCAATCATCTCTCAAGCGTGTCCCATTTGATATAACACTCAACAAAGTGTCTTTAAGATCCTCCTCACAAAGATCCCCTTTTCCCTTGTAGTGGTAAATACTGAAAATTAGATTTATTTTTAAAAAGAAAAACATTAAACAGTGTATTACTGTATTACGAGTATCATTATAGACCACCGAGATATATTTAAGCAGCATGCATTTGTAAACTATACACAGCAAGTAATCTCAAAGTAATATTAAGCCTGGAGTTTTTATAAGATTGAAGGCAAAACAAATATATGATTAGGCATTGATGGCTTTCGGCATTTCCACACCGGTGGTTTGTAACTTTGTAGACCATGAGGACCGAGGGAGCAGGGGTGAATTAGGCAACACCCAAGTGGGTCCCATCAGTCCATTCGTAATGATGCACCAATTCAATGATACTAATATCGATTCGTAAGCTCGTGATACATGCACTGGGTCATACGTGTAAGAATCAATGTCAATATAGAGCGCTGTGGTTAGTGCACGGTGCTAAAGACTTAAGTACAATTCCCGGTCATGGGCAAGTGGTATCTGA
This sequence comes from Lampetra planeri, assembly GCF_965212315.1. Classification (NCBI taxonomy): domain Eukaryota; kingdom Metazoa; phylum Chordata; class Hyperoartia; order Petromyzontiformes; family Petromyzontidae; genus Lampetra; species Lampetra planeri. The sequence goes on along the minus strand of NC_136108.1, from coordinate 31,529,547 downwards.
CCCGTTCCTGCACCACCACTCGCAGCAAGCCCACGTTGCCTAATGTGGTGAAGTATGGTGAAACAAACCCTGATGGCTTTGCATCATGGGGAGGCCTTCATCCAGCAACTTGATAGGCAAAGAGCTGTGAATTTACAGGGTCTCTGTGGTAGTATCATGTGTAATTAAATCACTTAGAAGTGGACGACAAAGTTGAGATAGGTCTGTGAAACTAAAGGCACACTTGGCAGGAGGGTTGCCATCTTAGCCAGGCTTTCCCCGGATTATCCAATCTTTGAGGAAGCTGGTCCTGGGAAATCTGCAAGTTTTCATTAAATGTCTCAGGGTTTTTGTCAGTCTACACTTACAATACACAACTTTAAGACAATGCTTATAGTTGCAGTTCTCCCCTCTTTCAGTTGTGTCAAATATATTCGTCTTCCCATATGTTCTGGCTTTCTGTATCCCAGGGATACAACTTTACCGTATAAACCTCAGCATGTTCGTCATGGTGTTGAAGACACATTGTATCGAGATTTGAGAAAGTCCCAAGCGTTCGAGAACATCCCAGCTGTGGTTGTTTACAACAGTTCTGCTATATGCTGATTAAGATCCCTCAAACCTATCAGTTTTTTGGCACACAATTCATCTTTTATAAAACTCCAAAATTCAACCACATTTAAAATGTTGTCCAATTATAATTATTTAATAATGAATGATGCCTATAAAGGATCCCCATTATATATCATGGCATATATAAATCTGTTCATTTGACCCCTACAATTACTAGTAGGCCACCACATTTACAATAAACTTAACACAGTTGTCAATAACACTGCGACCTTAAAAGGAGAAACATACAATCGGCAAAGTAGCATCACCGATAATATACTTTTTCCTTTAAAGGCCACAGCGTTATTGACGAATGTGTTTAAACGTTTGTTGTTTGTGTTTGCACACCACTGCCAAATCAGTATCACCAAATAATCTGACTAACTTTACAGATTATTTTAGCATTGGGGAAAATCACGTAAACTTCAGCAGCACGCTTTGTCCGTCTGTAACATTCTAACATAAGGACAATTCATTTTCCCAACCATTTCCACTGGGTCTCTCGTCCTACGTTTAACAAATTCATTTAATTAAGTGTATCATCAGACTTTTAAGTTGCAATTTCAAGCGAGAGTACGGTGTAGTGTTTGTGGCTTTTTACCAATTCCCAACTTGAAAAGTGGAGGCAAATGCCACTACTGTACGTGGCAGTGGCTCTTCCGTTCCATTTCATCAATGGCACGACCACAATCACTACCACTGCCCCACAGAGCCACCTTGATACGACAAAATATTCTTCCATGAAACCGCCACTGGGAACAGTGCACTGCAACAACATGCTCGGGGCCTAGTGGAGGAGTTAAAATACACGATAGTCACTCAGCAAAAAACAAATCTTTAAATAAAATTCCACAATTAATTGCTATTTTTGCAACAAGTGCATATTAGTTGAAGAGTGTCTTCTGAAGATACATTGTTTTAGTCAGCCCTACAATATGCATATAGCACACATTAAAATAAAACTACTGAAAACAGTACGTAAATAAAGGTAACGTTTTAGTGTGAGCAAATACAGTACAGGACCATATATCCGTTTTCGCTCTTGCTTTGCACCACGATACTTTAGTAGAGTATACAGTAACTGGCACTTATTGCCAAGTGATTTAGTTACAAGTATAGTTATGACACGTTTCCAATAATAAATCGCTGTACTCTTCTCGTAATTGTCTATAACTGTGAGTAACACTGCAGTAATCATTTTGGCAATCAAACTTTCATGTCATGTTAAAATTACTGTACGTACTAAATTACTACAGATTATTGTTCAACTACATCTGCTGGTTAGCCTCAAATGGAGCTCACTACACTATATCTATAGAGTATTGCTAAATATAAAAACATTTTTTTTCTTTGGGATAAATTGATATTCGTTTTTAACTGTATTTTACTTTGGTATTCAGCTTTGGCATTGGTAGTATGTAAGCCATGTGAAAGCACCTTTCGTATAAAGTTATTACTGTACTTGATATGTCATTATGCAAACCACAGTGCTGGTGTTCCTTTATGTAATCTTATATCTGTGCTAAAGCATACATTGAAATCCCATCATTAAAAATATACCAGTGGTTTACAAAAAAACACAAATTTTTTTCTGGGTCATTACACTGCTCGCTTTACGCACCTTTTTTAAGCCAAATTTTAGTGAACAAACACCCACACAGTCTGTAGTGACACAAGGCAAGAGACGGCCGAAGCGAGGCCTAGTAACGACGCGTGTACGAGTACGACGTGTACCCAGAAGCGTTGCCAGACGAAAAACTCATCGGAGATCCGAACCCCATGAGGCCCTGGCCTACGCCCGCATCGAAACTTCCCCTTCGCGAGCCGGGCCTGGAGCCCGAACGCGAGCCTGATTGCGAGCCGTATGCAGAGCCCAAGCCTCCGCTGATGCCAATGACGCCGCTGGCCTCCAGCAGCCGGACTCCACTCTCCGAATCCACCATGCACCGGTCCATTGCCTCCTTGTAGGACATGCGTGTGCGGCTCTTTGGGCACGTGAGGTACTTGAAGTGTGCATTGATGTCGCGGAGTTTCTGCACCAGAACGAGATCCACCAGGCCCCTGTTGACGCTGTCTTCCAGGGATGTGCGCTGCCCAGTGCCCGGGTCCACGATGCCACCCGTAAGGTACTGAGCCTCCAGAAAACGGCGGCCTGACTCATAGGTGATCAGCCCTTTCTTCATTGCCACCATGATTGGCACCTTCATCTTTGTAATGGGGTCTTCGTAGCCAGTGAAGGCCTTCTCGGCAACGGACACCATCTGAATTAAACGATTGTCCAGAAGGCCGTATGTGACGGCATCCCTTAAGTTGTATCGCCTCCCAGTGGTTGGGTCGATGATACCTCCTGTGCATGCTTGAATCTCCAGTAGCCTCTGGGCAGTGAAATTGTCCACCAGCTTGCGCTGCAAAGCTTCGTAGATGGAGATTTTTTCAAGCTTTTGGTTATCCAAGATTCCGCCTACTGGTTGTGTCTCCTCAACAGGATCGTTCCACATGCCCAGAACCCGGCTGGGATCTGGGCTAAGCATTGGGCTGCCTGGTATAATGGAACTGCTGCTGCTGCTGCTGGTGCTGAGGGTGGTCATTCTGGAGTGATAGTCTGTGCTGCTGCTCGAGGTCAACTTTCCAGACAAGACGTCAGCGAGCTCTGTGATTGCGAGCTTTCCCGAACGATACTGAGTCATGGTGCTCTGCGTAATCACTCCCTTCTTCAAGGCCTCCTCAATGCTGAAACTGCGGCCTGTGCGTCGGTCCACCAAAATGGAGGACACGACACCATCGCCGGTTGTGGTTGTGATCTCCTCCCACTCGCACTCTTGCTCGGACAGCTGGATGTAGGTCTGATGGTCAATCAGCTTCCTCTTGTAAGCTTCGTAAACTGTCAACTCTTCGTTGGTGTCTGGGTCAACGATGACAACTTTGCGCTTCCTCACGGACGATTTGGAGGACATTTTCCGCTCTTTTTTCTTCTCCTTGATTGGCAGAAGAGAAAGCCCTGTGGCGGGGTCTTTGATGCAGCGCTGAAACAGGTCCAAGTAAGAGAGATTTTCTTCAGTGTTTGGGTCGAAGAATCCCTTGGTGTCGTCACTGGGATCGAGCAAAATTTGGTTCATTTCCTCATCGAAGAGCCCTCGCGTGTAGGCCATCTCCACGGGAATACGGTGGCTGGCCTGTGGGTCAATGATGCCTCCCGTGGCGATCTGCGCCTCTAAAAGGCGGATGCCGTGCTCCTTGATTATCAGCCCTTTCTTCATGGCTTGGAAGAGAGACATGACTTCACCAGAAAACTTATCAATGTAACCGGTCACAGCACGCTCTGCAGAGAGAAGTTTGTCTAGGTATTCTGGACCAACCAGTCGCCTTTTCACTGCCTCATCGACAGACATCTTCATGTTATTCACAGGATCAATCATATAGCCTGTTGCTGCCTGCGACTCCATCAACACTAGTCCTGTGCCAGGCCGTAAGAATCCCCGCTTTATGCCACTGTACAATGGAAGCTTCTCCCTTGTCGCTTCAATGTACAAACCGGCAATGCCGCTTGTGCCTTCAAGGTACCCTCGGATAGTGCCTGAGACCTCGTCTATTGATCTCGATCCCTCCCTGAGCTGCTTTGCCATCTCCGTGGTCAATATGTTGGAATTGAGTAGCTCGCTCAGGGTGACCTGGCGACGCAGGCCCTTGAAGGTGACCTCCTTCTTCCCTGTGCGAATGAGCTCCCTGTCTTGAATGATTTCGATGATTATTATGATGATGCGCTTGATGGTGATCTTTCCAGTGCGATACTGCACAATCAGCTCATTGCGTTTCTCATCACCAATCAAGTTGGTGTCGTAAAGGACCTCCCAAACGGTCATCTTTTTCCCGGCCATATCTCCAACTGGGATCTCTACTACCTCATCCTCCAGAGCTTTTTTGGCATCTTCAATCGTGTAAGTGTATGTTATTTCTGTCTCTGGGGCGGCAGCAGCAGCATTGTAATCGGTTACTGTGATGCTGGGGGCATTGGCAGCAACACTAGTAGAAACGCTCAATTCTAGCCCGCCATTGCTATGGTTCTGTCCACCCATGTTCTGCACTTGCAATTGTTGATGCTCAAGCTCAAGCCGCCTTCGTTCTTCCTCCATTTGTAACAACAATCTCTGCTTCTCAATCTTCTGAAGTTCCACTCTCTTGAGCTCTTCAATCTCCTGAAACTCAATTATCTTGCGTTCCTCCATCTGTTGGAGGTCGACCCTCCGTTGCTCCTCCATCTTCTGCAGCTCGAGTTTTGTTCTCTGGTCAAGCCGCTCCATCTCAAGCTTCCTTTCAAGCTCCACCCTCTGATGGTTTTCCTCAAGCTCCCTGAGCTTTTTTAGAAGCTCGTCCTTCTCCTGTTCAGCACGCAGCTTGTCCGCCTCTGCTTGCATTCTTTGTTGCTCCAGCATGTCAATGACTTCCCTTTCGAAGCCAGGACTGCTCTGCTGCTGCAGCTGATACATCGGAGGCTCACGTTGCTGCTGCTGCTGCTGAAGCAGAGCTTCCTGCATCTGAAGTCTCAGCTGAACATTCTCTTCTTCTTGCTGGTGGCGTATTTTGGCCTCGGCCTCCAGCTGAGCTTTAGTTTTCCTGAGCTCCTCTTCATACATCTTCTGGAGCCGGGCCTTCTCCTCGTCCAGAAACTTCTGCTTCAGCAAGAGAGCTTCGTTCTCATCCATTTGAGAGGCGCTGTCTTGAAGATACTCCCTCTGAAAAATCACGACTTCCTTGGGGTGTGTAGTGGTCTCTTGTGGAGTCACCTACAAAGGAAGTTACTGTTAATCAAACAGCACCACTTAAATCAATAAATATATAAAGCTTATTTATGTGTGAGCATAAAAAACATACAAAAAGTGTTTATTTAATCAATAAATACATAGACTCGGTTTATAATTTTAAAGACTGAAAATACTATCCTTTAGCTGCAGAATTTATTATCACGAAGATAACTGAGATTTCCTCAAAAGGTAAAGGTGCAGCCCTGAAAATACTCTCTCATGCTACTGCTGGCAGAAGGGCTTTCACTCGTGGGAGATCTAAAGTAGGTTCTGTAATTTTGGCTTCTAATCTTCCGCACTGGCCAGACGTTGGTGGCAGTATCGATGCTTTGCCACACCACACAAGCGACCTGCCAATTGACTATATCCATCTATCCTGCCGACGAGACAGCGGGAGGGATTTAATAAACTTGCTAACTGTTTCAACCGATCCGTCGGCAGTGCAGTGTGATGACCATTACAGATAACTTCCCAGAGCATTTATTTGCGTTTACTGACGTTGCGTTTACTGAGGTTTTAAGAACCAAGAAAAAGCCAAAGTGTGTTTTGTTTTCAGAAAAAAACCCTGCAGCTTTTAAAACTCTATATGGTATTACATTTATACACTTTTTGTTTGTTATTTTTTTGAAACTACCTTTATTTTAATGATTAATGAATGCTCAATACCTGTGTAGCTTGAATATGAAACTTTTCCGCCTCCTGTCTCAGCCTCTCCTTCTCTTGCTCCAGTGTGACGATGAAGCACCTCAGTTTGACCACCTCACTCTCCATCTTCAGCTCCTTCTCGCTTCGGTTGTCTACCTCCGTTTCCTGCAGCTGCTTCACCTTCAGGAGAACCTGCTTCTCTGCCTCGAGCCTCTGCTGACTAATTTCCTCTGCCTGGGCCTTCTCTCGAATGGCCTCTTCCTGGGCCTTTGCTCGTTCCTTGGTCAGCTCTTCGATGTGTTGCCTTAGACGGTCCGCCTCGGATGACGCCTCCTGCTGCCTGCGCCGCTCCTCCTCCAAGGTCCGCTGAAAGGCCTGGGTCTCGCTCTCCAGCTGCTGCTCAATCTTTTGGCGATCTTTGACAAGCTTCTGAGCCTCCTTGCTCGATTCAGACTGAAGTCGGTTGAACTCAGCGATGGCTTGCTTCTTTTCCTGGGCCAGCTGTTCCGCCAGGGCCCTCTGTTTCACCAGCTCAGCTTCGGCCTGCTGCCGCAAGTTCGTGGACTCCTCAGCCTTTGATCGAAGGCGAGTGGCCTCTTCGGCAAGAAGTGTCATTTTGTGTGCTTCATCCTCCAAGACCTTTTGCATGTTGTGCGAGTCAGACAGTGCATGCAATCTGTTCATTTCCTCAGCCTGGTTTTTTTGCCTGAGGAGCTCCTCCATTTGGGCTTTGAGTAATGCAAGTTCCTCCTCCACCAATTGTTTCTGTCTGGTTGTCTCTGCAACTTCGAGTTTGAGTCGGTTCAGTTCATCCTCCAGGAGAGATTTTTGATGCTCGGTTTTTTGCAGGAGTGCACGCATGTTGTTAAACTCCTTTTCCACCTCTGCTTTTTGTTGTAATATTTTTTCCACCTGCAGCCTCTGTCGCTCAAACTCCTCTTCGGCGAGTTGCTTCAAGTTCAGGGCCTCTTGCTCGGCACGAGCTCTCTTTGCGGCCTCGTTCTCTGCCTCTTTCCTCAGCCTCTCGGCCTCCCCCTGCAAAAGGGCTTTTAGCTGCGCATCTTCTTCCGCCTGAGACTGCAGCAAGAACACCTGCTCCGCTTGCTTGCGCAGGTTATTTGCCTCTTGCTCGGCGGCCAGTCTCGCCTGGTCCGCTTCTTCTGCGGCTTTCTGTGCCAACTCTGCCTCATCCCTGAGTTTGGTCAACATCTCCTCGTCCTGCTGCCGAACCTTGTTGAACTCTGCGTCCTTCTCAGCCAGTGCGGCAAGGCGGGCCTTCTCCTCTGCCGCCAGACGTTTTTGCGCAGCATCCTCTGCGAGCTTGACCTGGTTAGTGGCTTCACTCTCCGCTTTCTGCTTCAGGGCGAGAGCTTCCTCCGCCTTTTTCTTGAGACGTTCCAACTCTTCCTGAGCAGCCTGGAACTGACTCGTTGCAAGCTTTTCAGCCTCAAATTTCTGATGAACGACCTCATCTGCCTCTTTCTTCTTCACGGCTTCCTCTTGAGCCACCATTTTCAATTGGGCTACTTCATCTTCAGCTTTTTTCTTAAGTTGTGCTGTTTCTTCTGCCTCCTTTACAATTACCTGCAACTGTGCTTCAAGCTCTTGTTTACCTCTAGACGCATTTTCAAACTCCAATCTGATTATGCGTATTTCTTCCTCAATCTGCCGGCGATTCAATACAGTCTCCTCAACCATTATTTTGTGACGATGGAGTTCAATTTCAGACTGCTTCTGGATTTTTGCCATCTCTTCCTCGATCGCCCTTTTCTGCTGGGCTGACTGCTCCTCAAGAAGTCTACGTTGTTCAGCTTCCACTTCAGCATCTGCGCGAAGTTTGTTGGCTTCTTCCACTGCCTGCATTTTCTCTTGTGCGAGACGATCAGCGAGGGCCTTCTGTTTGGCCAGCTCCTCCTCAGCCTGTTGCCGCAATTTGCCAGTTTCCTCACTCTTTGCACGCAGCTTAGAGGCTTCCTCAGCAAGGCTTTTCATCTTTGTGGCCTCTTCCTCTAAGATCTTCTGAATGTTCTGAGACTCTGCTGTGGCTCTCTGCCGGTTTTCCTCTTCAGTCTTGCCTTTTAGCCTCAGGAGATCTTCCATTTGGGCCTTCACCTCAGCCAGTTCATCTTCCACCAAGCTTTTTTGCTGAATGGCTTCCATTACTTGGACTTTCAATCGATTGAGTTCTTCTTCAAGCAGACCTTTTTGCTTCTGCGTTTTCTTAAGCAAATGTCGCATTTTTGCAAGTTCGTTTTCTGCCGATTCCTTCTGCTCCATTATATTTTCCGCCAGCAGCCTCTGTCGTTCGAACTCTTCCTCGGCGAGCTGCTTCAAGTTGAGGGCCTCTTGCTCGGCACGAGCTCTCTTTGCGGCCTCATTCTCGGCCTCTTTCCTCAGCCTCTCGGCCTCCGCCTGCAAAAGGGCTTTTAGCTGCGCATCTTCTTCCGCCTGAGACTGCAGCAAGAACACCTGCTCCGCTTGCTTGCGCAGGTTGTTTGCCTCCTGCTCGGCGGCCAGTCTTGCCTGATCTGCTTCTTCTGCGGCCTTCCGTGCCAACTCCGCCTCATCCCTGAGTTTGGTCAACATCTCCTCGTCCTGCTGCCGAACCTTGTTGAACTCTGCGTCCTTCTCAGCCAGTGCGGCAAGGCGGGCCTTCTCCTCTGCTGCCAGACGTTTCTGTGCAGCATCCTCTGCTAGTTTAACTCTTTTGGCCGCCTCATCCTCTGCCTTCTGTTTCAGCACAAGTGCTTCCTCCGCTTTTCTTTTCAATTGCTCCAGCTCTTCCTGAGCAACCTGGAACTGACTTGCAGCAAGCTTTTCAGCTTGAACTTTTTTCTGAACGACTTGCTCTGCCTCGTTTTTCTTCATGGCTTCTTCCTGAGCAAGCTTCTTCAGTTGTGCGGCCTCCCCTTCTGCTTTCTCTTTCAGGCGAGTTGTCTCCTCCGTTGCCACTTGAAGTTTTTGCAGCTGCTTTTCCAGATCTGCCTTTCCCTTGGAGGCATTTTCAAAATTCACCCTGATGATATGGATTTCCTCCTCAATTTGTCGTCTCTGAAAAATGGTCTCCTCGACCAAGAGCTTTTGCCTCTGAATCTCCAGCTCTGAGTGCTTCTGGATTTCGGCCATCTCCACCTCAATAGCCTGTTTTTGCTGTGCAGCTTGCTCTTCGAGGAGCTTCCTTTGCTTGGCTTCCCCTTCTGCCAGCTGTCTCAGCCGCTCGTTCTCCTCCGCTTGTTCTTGCAGCACTCTCTCTGCATCATCCTTAAGTTGGCTGGCCTGCTGAATGATGAGCAATTTTTCTTTATGCACCTTCTCTGCCTCCGCACGCTGCCGGGAAGTCTCTTCTTCCATTATTCGCCGATGCTGCATGGCCTCGTCAGCCAGCTTCTTGAGGCGAGCCGCCTCCTCTGCAAGATGCTTCATCTTGGCGGCTTCTTCCTCAAGAATCTTATCAGTCTTCTCTTTTTCAGCATTTGCCTTCAGCTGGTTCTCCTCTTCTACTTTGAACCGAAGCTTAATGAGTTCGTCCATCTGTGATCGGACTTTGGCCAGCTCCTCCTCCAGCAAGGTCTTCTGCCTTATCGCTTCAGCCACCTCGGCCTTAAGCCTCTGAAGTTCGTCTTCAAGCAGCGACTTCTGCTGCTCCGAGTCTTGCATGAGTATGAGCAGTCTCTTCACCTCCTGTTCTGCCTGTTGCTTCTGCTGCGTGGTCTTTTCGGAAAGCTTGAGCTGTTTACCCAGCTCGTCCTCAGCCTGCGATTTCTGCTTCTGCGCCAGTTGCTGGGCTTCACCCCGGGCTTTAGCCTCACGCTCAGCTGCTGCTTTTTGTTTCTCGGCTTCCTGCTGAGCCTGGCTTTTTTCTCGCGCCAATTCCTCGGCCTTATTTTTCTGCTCCAAGGCCTCCTGTGCTTTTTGCATCCACATCTCAAGCTCAGCCTTGGCGGTCGCCTGGGCCCTTTCTGCGTCGTCTGCAACCTTCTTGCGTAGCATTGCCTCCCTCTTCAAGTCCACAATCATTGTCTGTTCCTCCTGCTGCATTTGTTGCAGCTCCACAAAGGTGGCCTTCTGGGCCTGGATCTCAGCCTCTGCACTCTTCTGGAACGCCTCCTGAGCAACAGCGATCTGCCTCTTTGCCTCCTCTTCCGCTTGCTGCTTTCTATTCTGGGCCTCCTCAGCGATCTTCTTGAGTCTCTCTACCTCAGCAAGGGCCGCTCTCTTCTGACTTGCAGCCTCTTGTTCGGCCGCTATTTTTTTCTTGAGCTCCGCCTCGGCTTCCTCCTTGCGCCGAGCCTCCGTCTCGGCCAGCTGACGGTATTTGGCAGTCTCTTGCTCGGCGGCCTTCAGCCGTCTCTCGGCCTCCTCTGCTCTGGCTCGGAGGGCGTCCAGCTCATCCTCCGCCTCATCCTTACGGCGGGAGGCCCTCTCAAGCTCCATGCGGATTATGAGGATCTCTTCCTCGACCTGCTTCCTCTGGCTCACGGCATCATTTACCAGGGCAGCCTGTCGGCGAACCTCAGCATTCGAGCTCTGCCGCAGTTCCACCACCTGCTGGTCCAGGGCCTCCTTCTGGGATGACGTAGCCTCGGCATAGGACCGCCGCTTGCTGGCGTCGTGATGGATCTGCTGCCTAAGGCGGTCTGCCTCCTCTTCTGCCTGGGCCTTGCCACGTGCGTAGTTCTCTGAGATTTGGCGTTGGCGCTCCAGTTCGTCTTGAATGTCGGCAAGGCGTCGGAGGGCATCCTGCGCTTCGCTGTGTTGCTGCTGCAGCTGTTGCTGTTGCTGCAGCTGTTGTTGCTGCGGCTGCTGGCTCAGCTGTTTTGCTTGCCTCTATGTACATGGAGTGGCACGAGATATTTCACACGGTGAGCGACGTTGATGCATTGCGCGCCCTCATTTTCTGCAATAAAGCCTTGAATATATCACCAGGTTTGTGTTTTGAGGTCATAAACTGAAGCCACAACAAATGCCAGGCACCGAAGGTTACAAAAGCATCCAAGGTCCACTCAATTTAGGGTAGCATTCGTTAATATGATTTAGCGTGTTATTGGCAAACCCAAACATCACAACAAGGACATTTCATGCTTTTTTTAAACTGGGTTAGAGATTGTTTCACCCCTTCCAGTGTTTTATTGTCATTTTTGTTTTGTTGTTTTCATAGTTTACTTTTTCCCCCTTTCAAAACCGATATGGCACTTGCTTTAGGAAGACAGCAGTTTGAAGTGACAGCTGAGAGAACACTGCAGGAAGTATCCGAAGGAAAAGTTTTAGGCTGAATCTTGAGGAGGCAGCAACACACAAACAGCAGAAGGCCTTTGATTGACACCAGCAGGCTCGACAGACACGCAAGCTCTTTGAAGAATAGGTGAAGTATCTTCGACATACCGAAGGGGAGCATTTTGTGATGACATTTCCACAGAGTTTAATTTCAGCTACATCTATCTGAACCCCATTGAGTGATCATCCATTTGAATGTCATTTATAAAGGCAGCTTAAGGGGCTCAATAATATATAAATGAGTTCCACATGTTCGTTTAATAATGAGCATTGCATGTAATTGACTCCCGTGATTTGGCCTACAACCAAATCAGAATGAATATGCTTGGAACGCATCTGAGCTTGTGAGCTAAACTAGGTGTTAACCAATCATCCCAATGTAGCACTTTTATGAAAAGAGCCTTGATATTCCATAAGCTTTTTCTGGGTAGATACATGCCATTATGAAACTCATTCCAACACTTGCCTGTCATGTGTGTGATTTTTTGTAAGTACGGTAAAAGCGTCTAACGAAGAGTTCGCGAAAACGCAGCAGCGGGATCGATACACGGAAGGTGTCTAAAAAGAAGCATCGTCCCTTTGAGAGAATGAAGAACCAAACGAGAGTTCCATGCATCGATTTTTTTCACCCCCCCCCCCCCCCAAGACGGTTAACGGAGAGGAAGAAATAATTCCACCGGCTGCGCAGAGTGCATCCACACAGCCCCAGAACCCTGACAAAAGAGGACACAGGACAGAGTCTTGAGGCCCCGCAGGGTGTGCATTTATTGTTACCACAGTGTCGCTCGCTTTGTCTTTGCGCCGAGAGGAATGTTACAAGCACACACAGGCGACACGCAAAACTCGATTTAGCACTCGCAGAGAGCGCAGGCAGATTTCCAGAGGAGTCGAGAGTAAAAAAGGCACATTTAAAAACTAAAAAGGACAGGTAAATTTTATAGTAGGAATATCGAGATATGTTGTAGGGTTGAGTACATTGCCTGCATGTTCTTATTGGTTTGTGCCATTTTCTTGATTGATAAATTTAACTGAGTACACAGTTAAATTTATATTCATTGTGCTGAATGCAGAAGAGAAACAAAACTGCTAAAACACTGCAAAAGGGTCAGAAAACCCAGCTGTTTATTCTTGTCAGTAATTACTCCATCTATTTTATTTTAAATACATTTTCAAGAGCACAGGTGGCTGTTTCCAGCATCAAAGCTTTAAAATAATACGCGAGTGTGTGACTTGTGATATTTTTGAAAAGGTCAGAACAAATTGACCTTCCGTACACGCTGGCACTAATGACCCTTTCCAATACTCATCAAAAAGCAATCACCTCCCAGTGCCCGCCAGAAAGAAATACCGAACTCATTAACCAATTGCACGCTTAAGAATGCAACCAATTTTAAGCTATTGTTTTTTTTACTGAAATGTAAAACAAAAACCTGGGTCGCAAACGAAACCGATTACTTAAAAAGTGGCATGAAAGACAACAGGTTCCCAAAATATTTTGAAAAATATCCGTGCATGTATTTTATAAATGCATATATTTTTTAAAAGGTATTGGTCACACTTTGATAAAATGTGCCTTCACAGACCATAGTCAAATGTCAATGTAGATTGCTAATCAACCTCGCATCAGACCTAAGCCAGCGGTGAAACTGTCATATTGTGTCTATCCATAGGTACAAGTTTCTATTTTTTTTAACCCCACAAAAATGGGATATGAATTCAGAAACCCTGCAACTACGAGGCCAAGCGCTCTTTCACAACCGAGCCACCCGGCTGGATTTCACCGGACACAGGAATGGAACAATATCGGGAAACCCAAAAAAATACAAAAACTACTGGCACATTGTGGTGGCAGCAACACAACGCCACTCCAATGCCTCTCAGTAACCTGCCCTCCTCCATACTGCACGCGACGTGCCCCACCCATCACAGCCTCCTCATCCTAATCACCTCTACAACGCTTTCCCGCCATGTCCGATGCTAAACTGCCAAGGTCTTTGCCCTGTCCTGCAATGCATCTGTTATGCACAGCAATTTAAAATCGTTCTCATGCCTGTCTCAGAAACCTTTAAAAAAAGATGAACGCTCCAATATAATTGCACAATTCAGCTCGCCAGGATTTTCTGTACATGCGCCTTGTCACATTTCAAATCAAGATGCAAAAAGGTGCAAGTATGTCGAAGACTCGATGCAACCTCACCTGGTTCATAACAGAGGTAACAAACTTGAGTTTCAAATGCACTTTGGTTTACGTCAGATGATCGTAAATTGATTGCAGCAACAACCCTCTCCCTACACTTTTATCTTTTCCCTTCAGTATCGTTTTGGCGAGTGCTTAAATGCACACGTATATTTTGTGTTTGTTATGGTGCCCACTTCATTTATATCAAGGTACGAAGAAGGAAGGTTTTTTTTTCTTTCATGAAATGAGAAAGCAAGAAGGAGATGTCAGAAGTGCCATATCCATTTAAACAAATAAATAAACAAACAAAAACAACATAAACCTGGCAGTGATGGGTAAAGAATGTCATGACCTTGTGTGATGGGAGATTAAACGAAACATAAATTAAAACCGGCTTCGGTCATCACGAAGGAGATAAATCATGCCAGTAACCGACGGTAACAACGACCGGAGAGGGCATCTCATCATTTTGACCTTCAAAACACTTTCCCGCATGCAAATACTGATGATTGCGTTGAATTCACTGCAGCACGTATTCGGCGATTATTCAAAAAAATCTAATTTGCTACGTAAAAAAAACATCGACATTTTTTAAAAGTCATATTTGCATAAGTGCTTACATTAATGTCAAATTGAACGAAAGACGTTCCTAATTTTGCGTGGTCAGAGGTCAAGCGCACCACACCCAAAGCACGGTCCATCACAATCAGGCAGCGTTAGTGCCATAAGCAGCAGGCGCGATCAAGCTCCGGCATTCTCTGTCACCAAGCCCAACACCAATCGCGCACGCACATGCACTTTGCAAGAACAAAAAACCCGTAGCGTTAAGTCAGAAACCACCACCACCACCTCCCCTCCCCCGCCAACTGCTAATCAAAACAACGACAGGAAACATTCACACCAACTTTTGGACCAACCGTTTAAAGGAATCAAATATCGCAAATGCACAACTCATGAGTTGACGATAGATAAACTGGGGAAAAGTTCAAAACAAATCTTTAAACAATGTGTCCCGTTCTGCTTGGCATTCTCCACGAGCCAGAGATGCGAGGCTTTGATTGGCCCCAGACGATGAGCGTGTGGTAGTGCGTGGTAGCGAGTGTTCGTGTCCGTAAGTACGCGCGCGCCCGTGTGTGTGTGTGTGCAACGAGCACTCACCTGCTCTCCCTGCAGACGCTGCAGTGTCTCGCTGATGAACTTCACATACTGGCTCGTCATCGTCACCAGCGCCGTGTATCGGGTCCGCAGGGTCATGTACTATTATGCACAAAAACGCCAACACCCACCAATGTGATCACCGTACAGCGGCAGCGTCATCGCGATACGACAATGCATCGGTGTATCATACGATGAGCAGTGTTGTCTGTTCCGCAAAAAATGTGAAGTCTTGATTATCCTCGCCAATGTTCATTTATTGTTTGGAAATTCTATTTTGTGACATGTTGAAATAACATACACCAATTCAACTCCTAAACAAATAGCCATTATCCATGAAATTAATGGCTTGCAAAAGTTTTTTCCAGAGTGACAGCTTGAAAATTTTTACGACGCCATTTTATCAGTTCATTTGTGAGATTTTAATTGGTTCTTGTGTACCTGACCATTTTGCTAATTAATTAGCAATCCAAAATCGTAAAGCCGCAACAATTTGAAGAATCTTCATAATTGGGGCTGGCTTCTGTTGCGTTAACAGTGCCGCGGTGGCGCCACGAGTTTAAAAACACGCCAACGGGCCATCCTGCCGATGCGATACAACAACCTGTGGGCCGGTATTCCGACTGACAGACAAGGCAGGCCCGCAAGTGGACGGTCGAGTGCGATGGGTGTCTCCCGTTGACCTCTGACCTCCTGCATGATGGAGTCGCTGGTGGAGAGCAGGCGGCGACGTTTCACCGGCGACCTCTGGTGTGTGTCCACCATCGCCTTGTAGGTCATCAGCTGCAGCTCGTAGTCCTAGGGCACAAGGTGCAGCTTCATCAGGACATTCAGTGTCAAGAGTGCAAATGTGCCCCCAACCTAGAATTATTGAACGTTTTTAATAGGGCTTCAGAGCGCCGTACGGGAAATGTGAAGCCGCAACAATTTGAAACGGGAGAAGCTTAGCGGTTAGACAAAGTTTCTTCAGGCACAGCATTCCAAACATGAGGGCCAAGAACCGAAAAAAGCCAAGCTCCGAAACGTTTTTTGCCGAGAGCGTGGCTAACAGAGGAGCATGATGCGCAAGGACCTCAACCCAATCGATTCTCACTGTAACCAAATCGTTGTGCATGTGACTTAACCACTGTCATGTGCTACCCTGTGTGCCTTTTATCACAAGCGTCGTGGTGACGTCACCGCCACTTAGTGGCGAATGGCGGTTGTTGTTGTTGTTGCCTTTAATCTTATTTCAGCTCGCTCACCCCAAGTCCTACCTTTTGAAAATTCCGTTGGGTTTATCTATTGCTCTCTTTGTGGTAAGGGTATGGATGTGGATTTATTCATCGCTGAGATGCCACGGTTTCTCAAAACGACACGGGAAATTAAAAAGATATCATCAGGGCTAAAATAGAAAAAGTGGAATGAGTGGGGGATAACAGAGAGCGAAACAACATGAAAGACCAATGGGAAAGGGACACGACGGATGAAGGGACAAGACAGCGACTGGAGCGGTGCACACAGAATGTGGACCCAGACAAGTCAAACGAGAGTCTCAGCACCAGCAGCGATATCCCGAACAGACAATGGTGCAAAATAAACAAAAACGTTTAGCCTGGGTGAGACAATAATGCTTGATGTGTTTGTCCTGGGACACACATCTCAAATAACGAGCACACACCAACAGTGCTCAAAGGAGCGGAGTGCTTGTTATCAAGTTAAACCAATGCACACGCTTTCAGTAAGCGCGTCACACTGAGCGTGTATACCTTGGCGGCCATCGAGTACTGCTCAGAGTACTTCTGGCATTCGTCCACCTTGACCTGATTCTTCTCGATGTCCATCGCCAGAGCCTGCAGTGAGTGAAACAAACGGCAACGTTAACTTTGCCGGCTGGGATGCAACGATTCGCCAATTAAAACCCGATGCTTATGCTCGCGGTACATGTGTCCTATCGTGCGTGTACCAAGATAATATTTCTGATTCAAGCGTGGAGGAGGAGGGGCGCCATCGCTTGGAATCGCAGAGAGACAGAGAGAGCTACACACGTGGAATCGGAGAGCGTGTGCAAGTTGGAGACGTCAAGTTTACTCTTAAGAATGACTGGGCTTGGGCAGGAGACATTGCCAGTGGCTAAGACCAACAATGGATTGGTAGCCAAAGGACGGCACATGCCCGAGAGGCCATGCATCATGGAGACGGAGCGATGCAATCAGCGAGTGCGCAGGTGTTTGACGAATTATTGCATCGCAAGGCTGTGAGAGATGGCGACGGCTTGGGAAGGCCTTCACCCAGCGAGGAATGGATCACGGCTTTTGTTGTTGTTGATGATGGTAGATTATTACGCGTGTAACGATAGACTAATGGAGTGGAGAAGGAGGAAGCACTATAACGGAGAGTAATGACACACACACCAGCAACAGACGGAATATATAGACTGCTGCTGCTGCTGACGGAAGTTTGTGGAGCCAGCAGCCTTTGTTAAGGGGCTGGACGGGAAGAGATAGAGAGATGATGGTGGTCAAGGCGCAGGAACGCGTGAACCTTCTGCTTCTCCAGCTGCTCCTCCAGGCCCCGGACGTCCTCAATCTTGCTCGCCTGCACCTTCTCCTGCAGCTTCATGGTCTTGTCAAGCCAAGCCTCCAGCCAAACGGCGCTCTCTCGGTACGACTGCAGAACCTTCGCCAGGCCCTCCAGCTCCTTCAGCCTGTACGGCCGCACAGCAAAATTCAGCACGGCACAGCACGGAAGATCCTGACATGTCGATGCGCGTGTGTGTGTGTCTCTGTGGAGGGAGCGGTAGTGTAGCGGTTAGCGCGCTGCGCTACGAACCCGGTGACCCGAGTTCGATTCCCGCTCACGGCCAACACCGGTGACGATTATCTGAACTGGTCCTGGGCCTGCCCTAGGTCGACGCAGTCTCAATGAGTACCCGGTGCGGTGCGTAAACATCGCCATTGGGGACACGAAAGGCGGCCGGGCGTGGTGCTCGCCACCCACCCCCTCGTGTGCAGTGCCGGCCTTTACAGGTGCCCGCTAAGAGCATTTTTTTTTTGTGATGATACTTTCAAGCCAAGAGACAGCACAATGGGTGTGTAAAATGATGCATCAGGAATCTCAATTCAGTTTCACAATTTGGAGTCCTGATCCAGTTCAGAATTTATTTAATATTTTAAAATGTTGTGGCACACTCGAAGAGCCCGCACGGGTCCATCACAGTGCGGGTGTGATAAGCTTTCCTGACAAGACGTATGAATCTGGCTCCGGTGGGGGCAAGTAGGGCCAGGGGTTGGGTCAACTGAACGTTCATATTGTGCGATGTCGGCAAGTACACCACGAGCGAGCAATCAGCGTCACCGCGTCGTCTGCACATGCCTCGACTCGCTCAACGTGTGCGAAGTCGGCAGCACGACTCTCGGCTTCTTCAGTGGGGAAAAAAGAAAATCAACCGTTTTGAAATCTCCCCAAAATCGACGCAATATTTGGGCTTGGAACGCGAGCCAAATTCGGTCGAAGATGTTTCGGATCCTGAACGCTCAATCGCGAGCATCGCGGCGGGGCTGGCTCGGCACTGCTCGGGACGCGCAGTGGGGGAGGGCGGGGGGAAATGAATCCGCGACTGACCTGGCACGGATCTGAGCGCGCGCGCTTTGCCAGCGCTCCAGCGTGTGCTCGGCACGCTCCGCCACGCGCTCCAGGTCGGGGTCGCGCTCGCCGTGCTCGCTCAGCATCCGCCCGCCCGACTCGCGCGCCGCCCGCAGTTGTACGTCCAGCGACGCCAGCGGGCCCCCCTTGCGGCCCTCCGTCTCTTCCGCCTCCTTCGCCCAGGCCTGCACGGGCAGGGGAGAAGGGCGGCAAATGTTATGCGGGGGCAGCAGTAAGATGTCACATGGAGGGGTAAGGCATTGTCACACGAGGCAGTGAGAGGTCACATGTCACATGAGGCAGTATTTGCCTGTTTGCAAATCATATTTGTTTTATCTGGTTTGTATCTCCAAGCTTTGGGCAACTATTTGAACAACCTGGCTGGTTTCCTCAAGGGGAAAGACACCCTCACAGCAGCACAAGTTTACACGAAAGTTTCATACACGTTGAACCATCTTCATGAGAGTCACAGTGGCTCCCCCCGTTACGGACAGACTGACGGACCGAATGCATAAACGTTCACCTGCAGCTGCACGATGTAGGTGCTGACTGTGGCCGGGTCGGTGGGAACAGTCTCCTCCTCGTACAGGTGACCCTCCAGCTCCTTCAGCAGAACATCGGCCTCCTGCAGGCTTCCTACCAGCATGCTCATCCTCTTCAGCCTGCCGACAGACGCCACAGCAAATTGCACGGACGTTTAGAGCGGGTCATTCGCAAGCTCCATAAAAAAGTACGGCAAAGGCAGTCAGAACTCCGTAAAACTTCCTCGCAGACGCGATAACTCTTGGATTGAGGCACCGGTTCAGGAAACTCAATCGCTGAGGAAACGGTGGCAGTTGGAGGTCACGCGGTGTGCTGGCACGAAAAGTATAATTAATCATTCATAATCATCGGCATGGGTCGGGGTTCAACCGCATCCGCATCGGAGTGTGCCATTGGTGACCAACATATGAAGCAGAACCAACAACCGCCCAAGCTCTGCGGTCCTATACTGGGGGGGACGTTCGGGTAACGGCGTCGCGGTGACATGCGAGCGCGGCGAGACAGACACTCACCTCTCCAGGTAGACCGTCGACAGAGCCTTGACCTGCACCAGCTTCTGGGTGGTGAGAGCGAGCTCCGAGGCGAGCGAGGACACGCTGTGCGACTGGCCGGGCTGCGCCGCAAGGGCTTCCCGACTCTCCTTGTCCAGCGATGACATTTCAGCCTCAACTTTGCCCAGGTCCTGCACGACCGCCTGTATAGTGAGGAGGAGGAGAGCACGGGGCGGGCTTGTGAGCAGACTCACTGGGCGCCACGGTGGCGAGATGTTAACTCCCTTGTCTGGTATATAGGTGGCCGTCGGTTCGATTCCGACCCTGTCGCCTGTGGTCGCATGGATTTTTGTCCTGTTCCTCCCATTTTTTCCCTCCACATTTAGAGTATTTGGCTGCTTTAAATTTTCACATAAGCCACTTTGTTGAGCTATCATTTGCGGCCAGGTCACTTCTGAAAAAGAGCTGTACAGCTAGGTGGGCCCTACCTGGTCACATAAAAATAGTTGATAGTTTACTCATGGGCAGGCGATACGACGCTCCGGTCAGTTGGTTCTGTACAGCTGCATGCTCAATGGATATTTGACGATGGCGGTGAGTTCTAGGGGAGGGACGAGTTCAGATAATCACCACTGTAATTTGTCATGAGCGGGAATCGAACTCGCCGGGTTTGTAGCGCATTGCGCGAACCACTGCCCAACTGCTCCGCACAAACACCCAAAGACAAAGATCCCCCCCCCATCTATCCTGTAACAGACTATTGGGGTAAGTCCTGTTAGCGAGCACCTATGAAGGCCAGCACGGCACACAAGGGAGGTGGGTGGCCAACACCACGCCCTTTGTCTCACCATAGGTGATGTTTACACACTGCACCAGGTACTCATTTTAGGCTGAGTCGACCTACGGAACGCCCACGACCGGTTCAGATAATCGTCACTGGTGTTGACCATGAGCGGGAATCATTCGGGTCGCCGGGTTCGTAGCGCAGCGCGCTAACCGTTAGACCACCGCTCCCCATACTTGTGCGCGTGCCCACAACACACGCGTGCACACCCACATGCACACGGACGTGCGCACGCTACCTCCTGCTCCGCTGTGCGCTGCACGCTGTCCTGCAGGGGGTCTGAGGGGTCGAGCGGAGCCCGGATCTGGCGGATCATGCGCTCCTCGCAGCCCTCCAGCCGCAGCCGCAGCTTCTGCAGGCGCGAGAGCAGCGAGCCGCAGAGGCTCTCGCCTTCCTCCTCTGGGTCATCCGCAGCGCGCGCACACACGGCAGAGCCGACACGCAGGCGGCACGCACAGACACAGAGGCGTGCACGCAGATACACAGACGCACGCAAATGCACGCACGTAGACACGCAGACGCACGGACGCATACATGCACGCAGACACGCAGACACGCAGACACACAGACACACACGGACACAAACACAGAGAAGGTCAGCATTGAGTTCACTTTCTCCCGAGTTCAAGATCGGAGAACTCACAACCCACGGCCCACGCCCATCCTCCCCTCCACCTCCTCACTTGCCAGTCCTTCCATCTCCGCACTAACCATCCCATCCCCAACACGACCTCTCTCCACCACGACCCCTCCCCACCACGACCCCTCCCCACCACGACCCCACCCCACCACGACCCCTCCCCACCACGACCCCACCCCCCCACGACCCCTCCCCACCACGACCCCTCCCCACCACGACCCCTCCCCCCCACGACCCCTCCCCACCACGACCCCTCCCCACCACGACTCCTCCCCACCACGACCCCTCCCCACCACGACCCCTCCCCACCACGACCCCTCCCCACCACGACCCCTCCCCCCCACGACTCCTCCCCACCACGACCCCTGCCCACCACGACCCCTCCCCCCCACGACCCCTCCCCACCACGACCCCTCCCCCCCACGACCCCTCCCCACCACGACCCCTCCCCCCCACGACCCCTCCCCCCCACGACCCCTCCCCAACCACGACCCCTCCCCACCACGACCCCTCCCCACCACGACCCCTCCTCAACCACGACCCCTCCCCACCACGACCCCTCCTCAACCACGACCCCTCCCCAACCACGACCCCTCCCCACCACGACCCCTCTCCACCACGACCCCTCCCCCCACCACGACCCCTCCCTATGATCTCGCTCGCTCCCACCACGACGCCCTCACCCTGCCGCATGGCGCTGAGCAGCGCGTCGAAGTGGTGGCGGCAGGCCTCGACGTCGGCCTGCACGCGCGCGTGGTCCGCCGTGGAGATGAGCAGCGACTCGCGCGAGTCCTCCAGGAAGTCCTGGAAGCGCACCTGCAGGCTCCGCACCACCCGCTCGTACTCCTGCTGCGGCAGCGACTTCAGCTGCCCAAACCGGGGAACGGGAGAGACGAAACGCGCATGAGCACGCGCACTTAACGAAAGATTAAATAGCCATCCCCCCACCCCCCTTACCCTTGTAGCCTACACAGAATGTTGGGGGCAAGAGCTGTTATCATCGGGCACGAGGCGAGTGGTGCGGCAAACGTGACGCCCGGCCGCCTTTGTCTCACCCAGTGCCCATGTTTACAAGTACGAATGCACCAGAGCCAGACACGCTCGAGACACACAGATATACACGTGCAAATACACACAAAAAAAAACAAAGATCCCCCGTATAGCCTTAACAGACTGTAGGGGCAAGTGCTGTTAGCGAGCACCTATGAAGGCCGGAACCGCACACGAGGGGGTGGGTGGCCAGCACCACGCCCGACCGCCTTTGTCTCCCTAGTGGCGATGTTTACACACCGCACCAGGTACTCATTTGAGGCTGAGTCGACCTAGGGGAGGCCCGGAACCGGTTTAGATAATCGTCACTGGTGTTGGCCGTGAGCGGGAATCGAACCCGGGGTCGCCAGGTTCATAGTGCAGCGCGCTAACCACTACACTGTCGCTCCCCTGCAAATACTCACACCAACACAAGCATGCGCATGCACACACAAAGACAAACATACCCCATGTAGCTGAGACAAGATGTTGGGGCAAGTGCAGTTAGCGAGCATTTCTTAAGGCTGGCACCGGCGCACAAGGGAGGTGTGGGATGTGGCCAGAAATACACCAGGGCCGTATGATGATGTTTGCACACTGCACCAGGTACTCCTTGCTAAGGCTGAGTAGATCCAGAGGCCGCCCTAGCCCATTTCAGACACCACTGCTGTTTTTTTTTCGTCCAATATTTTGCTGTCTTTTCTTGGATTTTCTGTTTGCACTTAGTCACATATTCACTTTAAGATGTTTTTTCTTCATGTTTTTTGTTTTTTGTTTGTTGCGGTTGCACCCGATTCAAGAGCCGAATGGCTCACAGGGCTACACCTAAGAAATGAACGTGAACTTGAACTAGCCATAGCTGGGAATGTAACTCGGGTTGTTGGGTTACGGGTGAGAGGTTGGAGGCTACGGGTGAGAGGTTTGGAGGTCGCGGGGGTCACTGACCGTGATGACGTTCCACGAGCGGATGATCTCGATGTCCTTGATGAGGTAGAGGTAGGACACGACGCTCTTCATGTTCACATGCTGCTGGTGCCACAGCGCCATGGCGCTCTGGTAGAGCTGCTCAATCCTGCACGAGGTCACGGGCGCCGTCGTTAACATCGTCACCTCGCACTGACAATGTCGTCGTCGTCGTCATCGTCAGTGGCAGCAGCATCAGTGTCAGCATTGTCATCCACGATCTGTGATCTGGAGCAGTTGTATGATCATCATCAGTAGCATTTTACCCAGCAGCAGCATTGTCATCGCCTTCGGTGGCAGTCTCGTTATCTAAAATAGCAGCGCTGTTATTGTTATCATCATGAATAGCAGCAGCGTTTTCGTAAGTGAGATCCACCTTTAATTCTGAGCTGCATTGGAAGCTCTTCCAATGCTGCCGAGGCTGCCAACAAGTTCCTGACCGCTCCTGGCAGCCCACTTTTCATTGAGCAATGTTTTTTTATTGGATGAAGCCCTTGCTCTCTTTGTCATGTTGGTTATGGGGGTGGGGGGGGGAATTTGTTTGACCATACTTCACCACGCCGGTCACAGAAATTCACTGTCAAGGCAGTCACAGTTTACGTCCGTCACTATGGTACAAAATGCCACGTACCCCGCCCTGCGCAAGTAACCGCTTACACACACGGTGCAGTTTTTGTGCAACATCTCGTTTTCGATAAGACGTTCGTTCATATATCTGACCTCATCAGACATCCACATCTACCTCGATCCCCCCTCAGCGAGCCCATATAAATGTACATCCCTGGCTTTGTAACTTAGGGCGTCACGGTGGCGAGATGTTATCTCTCTCGCCTGGTATGCAGGAGGTCGTGGGTTCGCGTGTATTTGGAGTTCGCGTGTTCTCTCTCTCCGTGTGGTCGTGTGGATTTTTATCCGGGTGCTCCGGGGTTTTCCCCCTCCACATTTACAATCGACGTGCGTTTAAGTATTTGGCTGCTATACATTTCCACATGATAAGCCACTTTTGGGCCTTGACTGGGAAATAAATAAAAAAGTGTTTAGTTGAACTCGCCTGGCGGCGGTCTCCATGGCGTCGGGGTTAGGGGGCGGCACCAGGAAGCACACGGAGGGCACGGTGGCGATGTTTCCCGTCGGGTTGATCACGCGCCACTTGCTCCGCTGGGAGTTGTCCTCCAGGGCACATTCCTCGCCCTTGTGAATCGTGATCTGCGTGGCGGTGGAGACGCAGAAAAAACTAAGAGAGCCGCCCGTATAGCCTCAACAGTCTGCCGGGGCAAGTGCTGCTTAGCGAGCACCTATGAAGGACGGCACGGCTGCACGAGGGGGGAGGGGGTGGGTGGTCGGCACCAGGCCCGGCCGCCTTTGTCTCCCTAGAGGAAATGTTTATACATCGCGCCGGGTACACAAGTGCAGGCTCCAGCTAGACCTCACCTCCATCTGCTTGTAGTCGCAAACAGCTCGGATGGGGATCGAACCGGAAACGCGATTCTCGGGGTTGCGAGGCTTCAGCTGCACGATGGTTTTGGCTCGCCCGACCAGCCCGGCCACAGTGCGCTTGAACTCCACCAGCTGTTCCTTCTCGTCCTGACACATCGAGACGACAAAGACAAAGTTCCCCCGTATAGCCTTCACAGACTGTTGGGACAAGTGCTGTTAAAACGAGCATCTATGAAGGTCGGCACGGCCACCTTCACCTCCCCAGTGGCGATGTTTACACACCGCACCAGGCACTCGTTTGAGGCTGATTCGACCTAGGGGAGGCCTAGCACCGGTTCAGATGATCGTCACCGGTGTTGGTGTCCGTAAGCGGGATTCAAACCCGGGTCGCTGGGTCCGTGGTGCAGCGCGCCAACAGCTACATTACCGCTCTCCACCCCACAGAGACGCACACGTATAGCCTTTAACAGACTGCTGGGGCAATTGCTGTTAGCGAGCACCTATGAAGGCCGGCACGGCACACAAGAGGGGGGATGGGTGGGTGGCCAGCACCACGCCCGGCCGCCTTTGCCTCCCTAGTGGCGATGTTGACACACCGCCCCAGGTGCTAATTTCATTATCTGAGCCTCCACCAGTCGGCCTAGGGGAGGCTCAGATATAATTATCGTTGCTGGTGTTGGTGTGTGCGTGAGCGGGAAGCAAACTCGGAATCCCCAGGTTCATCGCGCGCTGACCGCTACACTTCCGCTCCCCGCCCCACAGAGACGCACGCCAGAGGTCGCAAACGGGTTTTGATTCCTTACCCGTACCCGGCCGCACCAGGGTCGCAAATGGGTACCCGTACCCGGCCGGGTACGGGTACCCGTTCCCTACCCGTACCCTACCCGAAATGAGTGACAAACGGTTACTCACCAGTGACTCACGGCCTACCCGTACACGTACCCGGCCGTACCAGGGTCGCAAACGGGTACCCGTACCTGGCCGGGTACGGGTAGCCGGGTATCGGGTAGGGTACGGGTATCGGGTACCCGGTTGCGACCTCTGACGCACGCGCACACGCGCGGTCATGCGCACATCACGCGGCACTCACCATGGAGCACTGTACCAGGTCCTCGAGGCGGGAGAGGCTGCTGCTCTTGTCGCACGAGTACTTGCGCTGGATCGACTCGAGCAGCGAGTTCAGGTGCTGCTCGCCCTCCCGAGCCTCCGCGAAAAACTGCGGCAAACGCGAACGACGATGCACAGCTTTACCTAGCACGCTTAGAAACCGTGACACATTTAAAGCGTAACACACGTAGAAAGAGAAACACATGACAAACCACAATGTACACAAGATAACAAAAACAACAACACGCATGCACACCACAACACACACTCGATTTCTGAAATGTACAGACGTACATCCATCACAGACAATTTCAATAAATAAAAACATTTAAACACGGCCGCATCTCAATGTTCTGTACGAATATGAGAAGTGCTGTTAGCGAGCACCTATGAAGGCCGGCACGGCAGAGGAGGGGGTGGGTAGCCAGCAACGTGCCCGGCCGCCTTTGTCTCCCCAGTGACGACATTTACACATCGCAGCTGGTACTCATTTGAGGTCGAATCGACCTTGGGGAGGCCCAGGACCAGTTCAGATAATCATCACCGAGTGTTAGCCTTGAGCGGGAATTGAACAGTGTGCGAATCGCTACACCACCGCTCCCCATACACGCACATCCTGTGCAGTGAACACATGATTTGTATCCATCACATTAGCTCCCTAAGAGGCAATAATAACGCTGCATGATGAATGCCAGCGCTGTTTGACAGAGAACCCCATCGTATACGTTACAGCCCATAATAAATTCCTGCTGCACTAAATCAGCCCTCTCCTCCTCGCCTGCACTGCTAATAAAACGGCTGAGTGAGTCAAAGTTCAAAGGTCAAAGTGGTTTCCCGCTCAAATGAGCACGGGGCTGGCGCTCATCTTTCTGCAGCCCGAATCCAACGGTGGAAATTCCACATTCCTATGACGGGGGTGGGGCAGCATAGCGGTGCAATGGTTAGCGCACTGCGCTACGAACTCGGTGACCTGGTCTCGTAACCAACAGGAGAGATGAAGATTTGAACCGGCCCTGGGCCTCCCCTAGGTCGAATCGGCCTCAACGGCGAACCTGGTACTGTGTGTAAACATCACCACTTGGGCGTGGTCATAGCCACACCAATCTCTCGTCTGCAGCGTTGGCCTTCCTACGTGTTCACTACAACCAACATTGGCGGCGAGAGAGAAATGGAAGCGCTTTTGTCACGGTTCCCGTATCCGCACCGACGAACATGGCGAAACATGGCGAGACAGCTCTGTTGGGTCAAGTGCTGGCAGCGCGAAAGAAGGCAGTATGACGCGCAACCATGCCTTGCCACCGATGTTAGCTGTCGACGGAAGTTGATTTCAGGACGCCGGGTTCGCGGTGTCGTGCGCGTCAACCTGCCGCGGCACCCGCTCCCCGCTATCTCGCCAACTCGACAACGGCGCACGCGTACTGCGTACGTGCGAAACCACGCGCGCACACACACACGTGCGCGCACCTGGAAGAAGGTCGTGTTTTCCTTGAGATGGGTCTCCACGCAGCTGCAGATTTGCAGAATCCAATGCCACTGGGACTGGATGGCGGCCAAGTAAGCCTGCGGAACACGAAACCCGCACAAGGGGGACCCGGTCAGCCAAGAGCCCTCCCCGACGACCAACCTCCGTCGGCGGTGGAGACGCGCGCGGTTAGATGCACGGAGGAACGACGACGACGGGCGGGGAGGGAGGGAGGCTGCGGAGTGCAGCGGTGGTTCCTGCCTGCCTGCTCGCGCCACTTGTAAAAGCAAGCGGCGGTCACGGCGGCGAAGGAAATCGTGAATTGGAATGAATCCTCAAGTCGAGACTCGGCGGACGAGGCGCTTCGCATTAAAATAAAGATTCCGTGTGCTGGGGTGGGGGTTAGGGTAGCGGGGTGGTGCGGGGGTGGAGGGTGTTGTGTTGTGGGGGGGGGTGGCGGCCGGACCGTTGTCCCCGCGGCGGTGTACCTCGATCGTCTCCCGAGCCGGGTGGTTCTGCATGAGCAGCTGCTCGCCGCCGTCGCGCAGAGTGTTCAGCTCCACCTCCTTCTTCTCGAGCTCCTTCATCAGCTCCTGCACGCGGACGGGCGTCGTCGAAGCGTCGCACTTTGAACAACATAGCGATCTCATATCTTATTGTTACTTGTATGGAGCGGCTTTTTGATAGCTAATTGGAAGCGACTCATGGCCCGTTGTAAATTCGTCGATGGGTAAACCTTGCTAAGAGATGACGGACAAAGACCACCACCCCCCCCCCCCTCTATCTACAGCCTTTCCAGGTTGTTGTGGCAAGTGCTGTTAGCGAGCACCTATGAAGGCCGGCACAGCACATGAAATAGGTGGATGAGCAGCACCACTCCCGACCGCCTTTGTCTCCCCAGTGGCGATGTTTTTACACACACCGCACCAGGTACTCATTTGAGGCCGAGTCGACCTAGGGGGAGGCCCAGGAGCGTCCCTGGTGTTGGCCGTGAGCGGGAATCGAACTCGGGTCAGCGAGTTCGTAGCAGAGCGCGCCAACCCACTGCACGACAGCTCCCCACTTGTACACACGCACACACAAGGATAAAGATCCCCCCGTATAGCCGTCGCAGACTTTTGGGGCAAGTGCCGTTAGCGAGCAGCACCTACGAAGACACGCACGCACGCACGCACACACGCACGCACACACGCACGCACGCACGCATGCATGGGGCGTCACCTCGTGGTACTCGCGCTTGCTGGCCACGTCCGGGTTGCGGTTGCTCCAGTCGTGCGCCACCTCCTCCTCCTCGCGAGCGTTCAGCCACATGAGCTCGTGCGTGGCGCGCGACACGAAGCGCTCCAGGCTCTCCAGGTGGCGCAGGCGCCCACGCGACGAGTTCTGGGGGGGGGCGGGGGCAGGGGGGGCGCGTGGGAAATGGTAAATTGTCGGCAAAATAAAACAAAACCCATATTTTTCGAATTCGGTAAAAAGCTCACTATTTCAAGAGCCGCAGTGCAATGTGAATACGAGACGGTGGTGGCGCTTCGTAAATAACGAGGCGTGGGTTTGCCGCCTGTGCCAGCCCAAACGATTTTCCTCCTTGACCCAGGAAAGCCGCACAGAGTCCGAAGACTCAATTTTTTTTCAGGAGGTTCCCATTACATTGGGATGTTTTGGCCAACACCAATTGCAATGTTTGGGGCCCAACGTTGCATATTTACTGGGCACGCAACGTGACTGTTGTACGATCTTCACGGGAGTTACAGCGCCTCCCTCCCTGACACCAACGGGCGGCTCATCGCGTCGCTGCCTCGCCGCTCGTCAGCGTCCACTCCCAACGTCGCCGAGCCGTCCCCTCTCTCGACGGGAGCGAGCGGCGGATTACCGTGTGGCAGCGGTGCAGGATTCCAAGTTGGAATTGCTATTGTTTGTTATTGATCCGTCTGGTGGACAGGCTTGGGAATCGGGGGGAGGGGCGGCGAGGAGCCGTCACTCACCAGCAGGCGCGTGTACTGCAGCTCCAGGCGCCCCAGGTACTCGCTGTAGGTGCCCCTGTTCGCCGAGCTGACCTTGGGCTGTGGAAGGGACACGGGCGCCCCAGTCAGGGTCACAGGACGCGTGGGAACGCGTTGCCCATAGGAAGGTGACGAAGATGGGATCGACGTGCCTCAAGTGCTTGGCATACAAAGTGATGATGCTGCGCTGCTGATGAGGATATTTCTGCAGCTGATGAGCCTCTTCCTGCTGCTCGTGACAACGATCATGACGTTCCTTGACGATAATGAAAATTACGCTATTTATGTGACCTTACCGAAAGAACCAAAGAATATGAATTCCTGCAGTCACGAAAGTTAGAAGTCAAAATTGAAAAGTCATTGATTTAGAACTACATTTTTGTGTTTTAGTTTGTTGTCCTTCCCCCCGCGACACCTCCGATTATCACCGTTGGCTACGTACGGTGCGAAAGAAGTTCAACATACATGCATGATTCTACTGCTGGTGGTGATGAAAATTGTAAATGTTGTGGTTTCACGTTTCAACACACCGGTGGGCTAAAGCAGTGAACTATTTGTCTTTTGTCAACGTGACACTTTTTTTACTGATTGGCCGTGTCGGGTGGTGGAGGGTTACGACACATCTATCAATAACGTGATCTAAACCCAAAAACGTTGATTATGAATGATGATCCCGCTGCTACTGCTGCCGATCGCGACCACGATCGAACCCCCCCCGCCGCCCCGCGCCCCTCTGCTCCGCGACGGAATCGCACGACTCACCTCGGCAGCCTTGGCCTGCTCGAGGCGAGCGCGGAAGGCTTCGATGTCGCGGTGCGTGCCTCGGTGGGCCTCCAAGTTGGCCTCCACGGCTGGGAGGTCCGTCCCCCACTCCGCCGCATCCAGCGCCACCTGCAGAGGTGGCAGATTCCTCAGCTGACGCAGCGACGCACGGTTCGGACAACTTCCATCGTGGATAAGATTTGTTTCGTCGCTTCCCCTTAAATTTTTATCCGGATTGTAAAAGTCGGCCGTCACATCGCGGAGAGCGGGTACCCGTCCGCGTGTACTTTAGATTCCGATTTTAGCGAAAACGCGGAACAAAATTTCACGTGATGGATTTTTTGGGTGCAGTTATTGGTGACATCTCTCCCTCACAGGTTTACCAATCTTTGAAATTTAAATAAATATTTTTTCAAAAATAAATATTTTTTCAAAATATTTATTTTAAAAACTAGAGGGCAGCCCATCCTATGCGCGAGGCCCAGTGACGCTCACATGACAGCCAACCCTCGCCAGACATTGACTACTCGCCAACAGCAGCCACGAACTCGCCGTACCATCGCCGGTTATTGTAACATAGCGGCGGTGTCCCCGCCGAGCCAATGGATTCACCGCTCTCCGCCACACACCACCGCCCCCAAATCGCACGCGCCAATTTTTATTTTTGTTTGTGAAAACGGGGCCAACGACGATGATGACGACCCACGGTGCGATGACGACATCCACCACCAGCCAGAGCCTCACCTGCTGTGCCTCCACCCATTGCAGGAGGTCTCGGAGTGACACCGTCGCCTCCTCCTCGGCCGTCGACCCTCCAGGCGAACGCCGCTGCTGAGGCTGCGGCTGCTTCAGCTTCACCTGCAGCTGCTGCTGCTGCTGCTGCAGCTTGCCCTGCCCCCGGTCGGTCTGCGTCGTCTGCGTCTCGAGGGTCGCGCGCGACGTCTGCGTCTCGACGGCCGAGCCGGCCACGCGGCTCGGGGAGAACGCCGTGCGGTGCTCGGAGCGCAGCGCCACCACTCGCTCGTGCAGCTGGAACACCCTGCAAGCGGCCGTCGGGGTCAAGGTCGAGCACCACGCTCGACACACCGTACCACGTGCTTGTTTGAGGCCAAGTCGACCGAATGGGGGCTCAGGAACAGTTCAGATAATCGTCACTGGTGTTGTGAGCAGGAATCGAACTCGGGGCATCCGGGTTCGTCGCGCAGCGTGCTAACCGCTACACTGACGCTCCCCACACACATATGTAGTGACATAAATGGGGTCACTATGGCGGTTAAAGCCAGCTAGTGTCATAAGAGTGGAACTGTGGGTCTTGGGCCTCTCTCAGGCACCAGAGTGGGTATGCCATGGAAGCAGCCCCTAGGGGGCATAGTTCTGGTGACCGTGAGAGAGAGGTCGAGTGAGGGCATGACAGTCTGGGTGACCCTGAGTGGGCACGCGATCAGACGAGGTGGCAAGGGGGGCCCAAAAGGGGGAGAGAGGGACACGTGACATAGGGGCCGGAGTCTTCGGGAAGGATCTGGAAGGGGGCGTGGCCGAGTCCCGAGCTCCGATCGGGGCTGTTCTCTGGAATCAACCCTCGGCGCTACGTCTCTCCGATCTACGGTCTTCGCTCGGCATCGTGGGTCAGTCAGAATGTTACCGACTGACCCGGTTATGTAGTTGCCCCGTTGTGGCTTAGGTCATACTCAAAGTAGCTATCACCTCTGTTGTTATTCCGTACGTTTATGTAGTTACCCGGTTGGGGTGTTGAAATAAACGTGTTGCCTCCAAGTCAAGTGTGTGCCTCCGTGAAGAACACCACACATGCATGGATGCGCACACGCACACACACGCCACTCACCGCCGGTACATGTTCTCCGCCTGGAAGTAGCGGCCGTCCTTGAGCGTCTGCACGTTGGCGAACATGCTGCGGATGAGCGCGTCCAGCTCGCCCAGCGTCACCTCGAGCTCCGTGGCGCCTGGGCCGGCCGTGCCGCCCGCACGCAGCTCCTGCGGGGCACCGTGCAGTCACCACCACACGCAGCGCCGTCACCACCGCTAACATCATCACCATCACCACCGCTAACATCATCACCACCGCTAACATCGTCACCATCACCAACATCGTCGCCACCGCTAACATCGTCACCACCGCTAACATCGTCACCACCGCAAACATCGTCACCATCACCAACATCGTCACCACCGCAAACATCGTCACCACCGCTAACATCGTCACCATCACCAACATCGTCACCACCGCAAACATCGTCACCACCGCTAACATCGTCACCACCGCAAACATCGTCACCATCACCAACATCGTCACCACCGCTAACATCGTCGCCACCGCTAACATCGTCACCACCGCTAACATCGTCACCACCGCAAACATCGTCACCACCGCTAACATCGTCGCCATCGCCAACATCGTCACCATCGCTAACATCGTCACCATCACCAACATCGTCACCACCGCAAACATCGTCACCACCGCTAACATCGTCGCCACCGCTAACATCATCACCATCGCTAACATCGTCACCATCACCAACATCGTCACCACCGCAAACATCGTCACCACCGCTAACATCGTCGCCATCGCCAACATCGTCACCATCGCTAACATCGTCACCATCGCCACCGCTAACATCATCACCACCGCTAACATTGTCACCATCGCCAACATCGTCA
Source organism: Lampetra planeri (assembly GCF_965212315.1). NCBI lineage: Eukaryota > Metazoa > Chordata > Hyperoartia > Petromyzontiformes > Petromyzontidae > Lampetra > Lampetra planeri. The sequence continues at coordinate 31,497,326 of NC_136108.1, read as the reverse complement.
CCACCGCAAACATCGTCACCACCGCTAACATCGTCGCCATCGCCAACATCGTCACCATCGCTAACATCGTCACCATCGCCACCGCTAACATCATCACCACCGCTAACATTGTCACCATCGCCAACATCGTCACCACCGCAAACATCGTCGCCATCACCACCGCTAACATTGTCACCATCGCCAACATCGTCACCACCGCAAACATCGTCGCCATCACCACCGCTAACATCGTCACCACCGCCAACATCGTCACCACCGCTAACATCGTCACCATCGCCACCGCTAACATCATCACCACCGCTAACATTGTCACCATCGCCAACATCGTCACCACCGCAAACATCGTCGCCATCACCACCGCTAACATTGTCACCATCGCCAACATCGTCACCACCGCAAACATCGTCGCCATCACCACCGCTAACATCGTCACCACCGCCAACATCGTCACCACCGCAAACATCGTCGCCATCACCACCGCTAACATCGTCACCACTGCTAACATCGTCATCATCGCCACCGCCAACATCGTCACCATCGCTAACATCGTCACCATCACCACCGCTAACATCGTCACCACTGCTAACATCGTCATCATCGCCACCGCTAACATCATCACCATCGCCACCGCTAACATCATCACCATCGCCAACATCGTCACCATCGCCACCGCTAACATCATCACCATCGCCACCGCTAACATCATCACCATCGCCACCGCTAACATCATCACCATCGCCAACATCGTCACCATCGCCACCGCTAACATCGTCACCACGACCATTTCGTCACGAACCACCCCCACTGCAGAACCCGTTTAACCACGGCAGCCAAAGCCCAGCCTCAAACTTGTGCCCAGTGCCCAGCGGAAGCCACTCAGTGCTTCGCCACGGCCATTGTGAACTCGCCTGGGCCGCCTGTGCCAAGTTCATCTTCGTTCAATGGCTCGCCAAAAGCAGGCGGCCACTGTGACAAAGGCGGTCACTGCTCCGTGCGCTTTGAGGTGCGCTTCTGTGGCCATCTGGAACGCTCTTCCTTCCGATATTAGGAAGCCGCTGAAGCAATGCACTTTTAAAGCTCGATTTAAAACTAATTTCTATTGAACTGCTCTTTGTGTTTAGTTTGTTGTCCTTCCCCCGCACCTCCGCTTAGCGCGGCCGGCTACGTACCTTGCGAAAGAATTTCAGCACGCGCACACATTTTGCTGAGCAGCTGCGACGACGGAAAGCCACACTCACCATGTGCAGCAGTCGCTCGGCACGCATCAGCTTCTCCTCGCACACGCCCGACTCCTGCTGGATCTGCAGCGCCACCCGTTGCAGCATCTCCAGCCTGTCGCCATGGCAACAACAACATCACCACCGTCATCGTCGTCGTAGCCGTCGCCTCGGTTAACCTTAAAGCGCGGCGCGGAAACACGTTTCCAGCTGGTTCAAACGAACGTTGGCTCCCCCCCAGAGAGGAATGTGTGTGAGTGTGCACGTGCAAGTGTGCCAGCATGTGCGTCTTGTGTGTATACATCGTGTGGATCGCCAGTGCAAGCGGTTAACGAGCTGCGCTGCGAACCCAGTGGGCCGAGTTCAATTCTCAAACACGACCAACAACAGCGGCAAATATATGGACCGGTCCCAGGCCTCCCCCCTAGGTGTCGACTCGGCCTAAAAAAAAAAGAGAGCACGCGGCGCGGCGTCGAAACATCGGCACTGGCGAGACAAAGGCGGTCGTGCGTGGTGTTGGCCACACCGCCCCCCCTTCTCGCGTGCCGTGCCGGCCTCCGAAGGTGCTCGCTAACGGCACTTGCGTGTGTGTGCGCGTGCACTGACCTCTCGATCTCGGGCCGCAGCTCCTTCTCCCTCTCGAGCATCGCGACGATGAGCCGGCCCCACTCCTTCTCCACGTCGTTCGGGTGCTGGCCCTGGGGCAGCTTGATGCGCCCGGCGAGAATCCACGCCTTGTTGAAGGGGCCGCACACAAACACACACACACGGCCATTAACACATGGCAACTAAACTAAAATATATTTTATTTTACCAGTTAAGGCCCCAACTGAGCTATGTAGCTCCGTCTTCAGAAGCGACCTGGCCACAAATGATAGCTCAACAAAATGGCTTATCACGTGGACATTTATAGCAACCAAATGATCTAAACGCACGTTGATTCTACACGTGGAGGGGAACAGCGGGGGGCCTGGAGATAAATCCACGCAACCACGGGGAGAAACATGCAAACTCAGGGTCGGAATCGAACCCACGACCTCCTGTATACCAGGCGACGTAGTTAACATCTCGCCACTGTGATGGCGTTGTATAAATAAGACAAAGATCCCCCTTATAGCCTTCAACAAACTGTTGGGGCAAGTGCTGTTAGCGAGCACCTATGAAGGCCGGCACGGCACACGAGGAGGTGGGTGGTCAACACCACGCCCGGCCGCCGTTGTCTCCCCAGTGGTGATGTTTCCACACAGCATCAGTTACTCATTTGAGGCTGAGTCGAATTAGGAGAGACCCAGAACAGGTTCATATAATCGTCACCGGTTATGGGGGTGAAGCGGGAAACGAACTCGGGTCGCCAGGTTTGGAGCGCACCACACTAACCGCTCGCTACACCACCGCTCCCAAATATAAAAACAATACACCTTCCAACATCGCACGCTTATCGCCAGTCGTGCCGATTCACAGACTGGAAGTATTTTATACGAACAATAACCAGCTATGCCCGTTACCGCCGAGCGTGTATTGAAGCCGGTAACAGAACGCGTTCGCGGGGCCTCTGTGCACCTACCTCCAGAGACTTGTAGAGTGTTTTGATTCGCATCTTGTCGCTCTCTTTCGGGGGCAGCTCCATCTCCTTGAACTGCAGGTACTGGTTGTACAAGGCCTGGGGAACAGAGAAGGGGCGTGGGCGGAGAGAGCGAGAGTTTGGCGCCGGGGTTACGCGCGTTGGCACGGCTCGGCTACGTACGGTGCGAAAGAAGTCCAACGCGTATACAAAGCCAAGCCTGCACAGCCTCCACAAGGGCTCACGTGCCAGTGGACGGACCCGGGGGTAGACCTACTTGCTGTACTGCCTGCCAAGGTTGCGCGTGTGCACGGCGTCCCTGTGTGTGAACGCACCGCTGGGCGAGGCCCTCCTCACGCCCGTGCCTGTGTTTGGGGAGTCATCTGAACGTACTTCACCAAACCCCGATGAAGTTGGGGAGCGCCGACGTGGCGAAGTAGTTATTTTGTTTCTATGTGACTTTACCGAAAGAACCGAAGAGTAATTCCTGCAGTCACGAAATCTGCAAATAAAGTTCAAATTAAGTAGAAACACAGACACGTTCCTAAAACAAGCGCCGCGTTAAGCGACGATTTGACGCATGGGCGTAAATAATGCTCGTCTGAATCAGCAAAATTAGCCATCCGTTTTTTTTTCTCCTTCCGAGGACCAAATGGGACCCCCCCCGCCCCCCGCCTGCCCATCCCCCTGCCCGCAACTCCCTCCCCCACCCCCACCCCACCTTGAGCTCGGCAGGGTTGTTGGGGAAGTTGCGCGTGTACATGACGGTCACGTGGTGGCGCAGCCACTGCAGCAGCAGCACGACGAGCTCCTGGTACTCGCGCCACTGCGTCTCCACCTCCTGCCCACGCCGTCACGAGACGCACGGGGAAGGAAACAACAAATTGATCGCGTGCGTGCGATATTCCGCTACGGTTTCCAAAACTGTGTGAATGTGTTTGTCCGCGGGAGATGTTTAAACAGCGGTATGGAAAGCTGAACCGGGTAAGATGTGTAGTTGCAAATATTCCTCTTTGCTCCGCAAGCTTTGGGCAGTAACCCTTCGGTTGACGCGGCCGCTTATCAACAAGGGGAGTTCCCCAATAGCAACACGACTCTGCGCCACACGTACGTGCAAACTGGGCCATCGTCGCGACGGCTATCTTGAGCGCACCGTCCCCCGTCACAGACGGACAGGTGGAGCTACTGCATAATTTGCTTGGTCGTTCATTGCTCGTTCGTTCGTTAAATCGTTGGGTCATTCATTCGTTAATTAGTTCGTGCGAACATCCGTCTGTCCGTCCGCCCGTCGGCTCCCTCGCTTCGCTAGCCGGCCACCTGGCCGGCTGGCCGTGTACGCACGTGCACTCTGCATGCGGCGCTCACATTAGCGTTGGCGCCGTCGGGAGCCTTAGGGATGGCGTCGTAGAGCGAGGACACGTAGGTGATGATCGACTTCTCGTCGGGCGATGCCACGTCCACGTCTGGGGGGAAGGGATGGCGGCGTAAGTTCCAGCGGGTGGAGCGCGGGGCAGGAGAGACGCGGCGCTCGGATTTAGCGGTCAATCGCAGGTTTGGAGTTTCAGACGCACATGCAAAGTATATGTGTGTGTGTCATGAAGACATTGTTTATAATTCTAGATTTGAAGTTTTCGTGACTGCAAGGATTCATACTCTTAGTTTTTTCGGTAAAGTCACGTAGGTAAAAAAATTAAATTTAAATTAATAAAATAATTAAAATCACAACGTTTCGGAGGCAACACAAGTCTCCGTCATCAGGTGGGACCGTCACTGCTAGATTTGTGAGGCCTCACTTGATACAGCAACTCTGGCTGTGACGGTCCCACCTGATGACGGACACTTGTGTTGCCTCCGAAACGTCGTGATTTTTATTATTTTATTTAATTAATTTTAATTTCATTTTTTTACCGTCGTGACTTTACCGAAAAAACTGAGGGTACATTGTTTATAACCCGATAAATTTTTGTTATCAAAGGTAAAAAGGTACTGCTGGCGTCCAGGAGAGGCAGGCGCGCGCCGCGTTTGACCGCGACGCGCCGAGCTCTCGCGCGGCGGTGCCGTGAACACGACCCCTCCTTCCCAGCGCCGCCGTTAGCGGGACTGCGTTCGTTTGTCTTTTAATCCGATAGCCAAACACGCACGGCCGGGGGCGGTGAAAACAGGAGCACCTGCCGCTCGCGAGTGTCACGGGCAGCCTCTACGGGGTCCCCGACGCGAGCTCACGGGATGGACGCGCGAGCGACGCGCTGCTGGCGACGCGCGCGGCGTGACGGTGTCACACCTTCGGGGTCGAGGAGCCTGGTGACCCCCAGCTCCCGCTCGGCGGTGGAGAAGGCGAACTCGAGGTTCTCCTGGTTGGAGCGGCCGTGCACCTGCTTGAGATCCACCAGCTCTGGCCTGTGGCAGTCGAGACACAGAGGCAAAGGTCACCCGTGTAGCCTGCGCAGGCTGTTGGGGGGGGGGGGGGCAAGTGCTGTTAAGCGAGCACCCACGGAAGCCGACACACGCGGCACGTGAGGGGGCGGGGTGGCCAGCACCGCGGCCCGGCCGCCTTTGTCTCCCCAGTGCAGATGATGACGCACAGCAGCGGGTACTCATGGGGAGCCACCGCCCGGTACTGTGCCAGTAACCCCGACCTCCCTCCCTCCCCTCGGCAGTGACACTGCCCGGCGACAGCGTGTCCCCCACTTGTCGCAGAGCTTCGCGGTTAGAATCCAGCTGCACAGGGACAGCTGACCCCGGGGGCGCCCCTAGGCTAGCCCACACAGCAGCAAAGGCAAACATCGCCCCCGCTCCACCCCCGCAACCCTAACCGATGCCCCAGGTCACTCTTGCAAATGAAATTCATCCTGGTCTCCAGCTGGTTAAACAACAACAACTTGAAACGTGAACTTGGAACTCCATCCCCTCCCACCTACCCCCAGCCCCTAGGCCCACCCCTCCCATCCTTCCCCCTTCCTGAGTGGTGGTGGGGGGGGGTCAGTGCGAGCCGCACTTGTGCTTGTGGATGATGGCGGTGAAGAGTTTTCCGTCACGCCAGGACGTGGTGAAGTTGTCGCACTTGACCCCGGGGTAGCCCTCCACCATGCGCTTCGACCAGAGCAGCAGCTTCTCCTTGGCCGTCATGTCCTCGGACTGGCCGGTCACCTGGATGTCCGAGATCTGGATGCGACAGAGACGGCGCCAGCACCTGTCATTAACTTCGTCATCGTCAACGTCGTCGTCATCAACGTCGTCGTCGTCATCAACATTGTCGTCGTTATCAACGTCATTATCGTCAACGTCGTCGTCATCAACGTCATCGTCATCAACGTCATCAACGTCGTCGTCATCAACGTCGTTGTCGTCGTCAACGTCGTCATCAACGTCATCGTTGTCATCAACGTCGTCATCAATGTCGTCGTCGTCATCAATGTTGTTATAATGAACGTCATCAACGTCTTCGCCATCATCATAACTGGCATCAACGTCACCATCATCATCAACGTCGTCGTCATCATCATCAACGTCGTCATCATCATCAACGTCGTCGTCATCATCAAAACTGGCATCATCATCATCAACGTCGTCATCATCTTCACCGACATCCGAATCGTTTTTTACCCACGGCGAGCGGCAACAGAGCGAGAATCTTTGTTATTAATCCTGGAGAAGGAATCCGATGAGCTACGAAGCTCGTTTACACAGGTGTCCAGCAGGGTCACGGGGTCAGCAAGTTACAACAACAAACAAGACAGAACCCGATAGGAGTGCAGAGTATAAGAAAGGTAAGCAAATCACTAAAAATAAAGCACACAACTTCAAATTGTAAAAATATATCAATTCATGCCGGTTTTTGAACATTAAATGCAAGCTTGGGCAAGGCTGCAAAATAACAAAAGTCCCAGACCACAGCAGGACAACACACGGTCCCTCAATAAAAATCTTACATTAAAATTGAACTATCGATAACATGGGTAAGGATCAGAGTTACAAAACACATGGGCAAATGTGGCCGTATCCGCCACTAAAATTCTGCCTCGGAAGTGAGATGCCATGCGGGGAATTGCAATGAGGGGGCAGGAGAACCGTGTGGATGAGAGAGAGAGCATGGGCAGGGCAATGAAAATTTGTCAAACCATTAAGGAGAGCGAGTGAACTTGGGTGAGGCCGGACGCGTCGCTCGACGGGGTGATGGCTACGGTCGGGAACAATTGACGGAGGGGCAGAGAAGTGATGGAACGCGTCCCGGGAAGACGGCCACTCGGGAGACGGGTCGATGAATTCGGTTCGTGTGCACCGTCGCTCATCATCACTAACCAACACTTATCGTCATCATCTTCGTCATCGCCACCACCATCATCATCATCACCGTAACTATCATCACCAAAATCATCATCATAAACGTCACCTTCACTATCATCGTCATGATGACCACGATCATCATTGTTACCATCACCACCACCACCACCACTATCATCATCACCTGGAAGTGCAGGATGATGGTCCATATGAGCCCCAGGGTCAGCTTGGGGTTGCCATCGGTGATGTCGTCATTTCGGATGTTCACCAACTTGATCTGCGAGACCGAGGTGACATCAACCCAGTCAGGTCAGATGGGCAGCACTAACACGTTCGCATTGCAATGAACAAAAACCCCTCCCGTCTTAAGCACGCCTTTGGTTCACTTCAGTTTCTCAAGAGCGCAGTATTTAACGCAGAGCGTTCGCTTACAGCAACCCAACGGCATTCGTTTATCGGGCCACAACCTTGCCGATGGAACTCGTGAAGTCGAAACCCGTCCAGAGTTTGTCGGCTTCAACAAATGCCGCTAGAAAACAGAGGCCGATGGCCCCTGAATGGTATATTTAATGATACTGATTGAGGCTGAGCAGAACCTGGTCTGCGTATACTGCAGTAGCGCGGAAATTAGCCTTCGACAAATACGCTGTGCATGAAGAAGGACTGAGCAATTGGGATGATGTTTACGGACATGAAAAGTCATAATCCGACGTGAAGAATCGCTCACCTCTCACCCTCTCTCCAAATCACCTCTCAGCGCCGTCGTTTCTTACACCCCCACCCCCTCCTCTCTCATCGCCCTCCTAAACCCCTCACCATCCTCACGCTCCTCACCTTGCGATGCTTCAGGTAGTCCAGTGCAATCTGCACGTTCTGGAGCCGATGAAATCGCATCCTTCCCTTCTCCCGCGGCTGCCAGGAGGGGGGGAGGAAACATGGATTTTTTTTATTAACGAAACATTTATTTTTGTATATATATATTTTTTAAGTCTCCCAAAAAAAGGTCAAAGTTAAGGACCACGATCGCAACAAATCTGCGCGCCAAAATAGGGGGGGGGGGGGAAAAAACCTCGCCACACTGTTCAGTAAACGGCGTCTCGTAAGAGAGAAATACACGTTGGGCCGACGGTTCGGGCAACGGCCCTTCTACCAGGTGGAGCCGGTGGCACTAATTCAGCGGGGTTGCTTTGTCCGAACAAACACCGCTGGATGAGGCCGCCGCGTTGTGAACCCGGCGAACCCGGATTGTTTCATTACTGTCCGCACGGCTAGCATCAGTGGCGAGTGGCACCGGTTAGGGTGGGGGGGGTCTCCATCCTCATCCCCCCACCCCCTGTAATTCCCAAGCCACGCTGACCGGCGTGGTGAAGTATGGTCAAACAGGGCCCGTGACCGCGGTAAATGGAGTGGGGGAGAATCTCGTCGAGCAGTGGATTGACAAAGAAGTGTACATTTTTGTTTTACTTTATTGTAAATAAACCCCGACGTGCAATAAGATGACCAAATAATAAAACTAAATTTTTTATACCTAGAGACAAAGGCAAAAGGTAGAATCGTTTTTAAAATATATTTGGCCAATAATGCCCCACCGGTGAACTTAATGCATTTGACAATTTATTTATTTAACAAAGCAGTATTAAAGCCAATTTTTTTTCAATTGCACTTCGTATTATTGCAATAAAATACATCATATGCAAAAGGGTTATTGCCCGAAACGTCGCCAATTACATATTTCTCCTTTTAAGGCCGCAACAGTGTTACTGATGAGAATGTCGAGTATTTTTTTCTTTGCAACCACAAAGCATTCAATCACAGTGCTGAAAATGGTATCCTAGGCTTGAAGCACCCGCACAACACTGCACACACGCACACAGCAAAACGTTCATCTCATCTTTACATTCCATCGTTTCACGGGATAAATATATATCATTGTGTATAGAAATAAACCTGAAGGTTTCTCGTGCTCAGGTGCATCAGCAAGCAGAAAACAGCAAACGACACCCGACAACATTTCCTCAAACACAAACACAGCAACGACATGCACAAGACACAACACACGTGCGTGCGTGCGTGCGGATAGAATGTCTGCGCGTTCGGAAAACGTGCCCTCTAAAAAAAACGGTTGCTGTTAATCCATTTGCGCATTCTCGCTGGTGATAGGTGCTCGCAAACCAAGTGCCACGGAGGTGGTGATGGTGGTGATGGTGGTGATGGTGGTGATGGTGGTGATGGTGGTGATGGTGGGGGGAAGAGTTATTTGTCGCTCACTCTCATTACCACGCTTAAAAATCAACGCTCACTCGCGGCGCAGGGCTTAATAATTTCAGCAGTGGCGGCTCCTGCGAAATCTCTCAGGGGGGGCAAATGTCTGGATGATTGATAAGGATAAGGTCCACCCATGCAATGGATAAATTAACAGCTTAAGCATGTAAAGGCAACTTCACTTCTTTAATATTAATGAAAAATAAAGTGACTCTTACAATACATCTTGTTTGTTTCTATCTCACTATTATTACAATTCACTTAGTTTCTTTAATTAAAGATTCCACTAGGTGGCGGCAAATAATATTGTTGACTGAAACGTGCTTACGTATGATGACGTAAGCACGTTAGTGCGAGCACTCCCGGAAGCCATAGAGAATGCATTGCAGCGCCCGCCGTTCGAAAAAAAACATCTTTGAATGTAAGTCTATGGGACCACACGGGACGATTCTCAGCCAGAGTGAAATCGCCCAAAAAGAGGCGGTACTCCACAGAATGTGACATGACGCTGATTCGACTATATCCAGAGGCACAGTAACGGCTGAGATTGGTGGTGCGTCGCCCAATCGCCCTAATGAAGAAACCGCCCCTGAATTTCAGCGACACGGAAATGTAAGTCTACACCCGGCAAACGCCGCGTCCAGTGCTTGCGCTTCTGTGGCTTACGACGGAGTCCACGCGTCGCCCACTCCAGCCTAGCGGCGACCCGGAAATTACTCGGGGGGTGGGGGGGGGATGAGAAATGAAGCCACACTCGCGACCACCTCCAAACTTGTACGCTACCTATTCGGGATGCAAGTTAAAGTGTTCACGATTTGTTACTGTAATGCAATCATTGTTGTTGTTATTAGGGCCCCCCCAGGATTCCTTATGACTGTCCAAACAAGCTTTCAAATTTAATTACGAAACTAAACGCAAACTAAACTATTTATAATTTTACCAGGAAAGGCCCACTGAGCTACAAAGCTATTTTTCAGAAGCGACCTGGCAATACATGTTCATTTTAAACGTGGAGGGGAAAACCTGAGGACCCGGAGAAAAATCCACACGACCACGGGGAGAGAGAGACACGCAAACTCCAAATATACAGCAGCAGGCGTCAGGGTCAGGATCGACCCCACGACCTCCTGTGTACCAGGCGAGGAAGATAACATCTCGCCACCGTGGTGCCCACACGACATGGCCGATACATCTCTGTTCTGCCATCTCCTCACAATCTCAAGGCCCAAGTCTGCAAAACCTGATATTCCTGCACTGACCAGGCTAACTCGGCTTAGCTTCTGAGAACATGATGTTTGAGACCTTCAGGGAGATTCGGCCAATATGTGAAACGTAATGTCATTTAACGCTGCTCATCCTCATATTACATCCACTGATGTTATGGATTTTCACACACTCAAAAGAAAAGTGATTACAGACTACGTATCTGTTAGTTGGCGTGCAAAAAAAATTAGATTTTCCAGCAGACACAAAGTGACATTTTTTTTTCACACACTGAAAAAAAATCCGAGGCCTTAATAGATATGAATGTTGTCGTTATTACTGTCATTACCGTATTCTCCATATTAATGTTATTCCCATAAGCACTGCGTTATAAACTGTGTCCTTTTGTATTGTGCAGGAACACAAAATTGAAGGCGTGCATTTTAATTTGGTGGCATGTCTCGACTCTTACGTCTCTCGCTTCTCTATTTGCTGTGAAGAAGGGTCATTGCTCGAAACGTCGCCTCTTATATTCTCTTTGTTATTAAGGCCACGGTGTTATTAAGCTGAACTATTTTTTATTTTTCGATTTAAAGCTTTCGTGACTGCAGGGATTCATCTTCTTGGTTTTTTCGGTAAAGTCACGTAGAAGGGAAGTAATAAAATAATAATATTATGTTTTATTTTTATCATTTTATTACTTCCCTTCTACGTGACTTTACCGAAAGAACCAAGAAGATGAACTATTTTTGTTTATTTTACCAGGTAAGGCCCACTAAGCTACATAGCTCTTTTTTCAGAAGCCACCTGGCCACAATGATCACTCAACGAAGGTGTCTTATCATTAAGCGAACATTTATAGCAGCCAAATACTCTGAGCACACGTTGATACTCAATGTGGAGGGGGAAAACCTGGAGGACCCGGACAAAAAATCCACGCGACCACGGGGAGAACGTGAAAACTCCAAATATATAAGCGTCAGGGTCGGGATCGCACCCACTACCTCCTGTATACCAGGCGAGGTAGTTAACATCTAACCACCACAATTCTCACAGCCCTCGTCACGCTCCCGTGCAGTTGCCTGCGTCGTATTTACACTCATAAATGTCGCCGGTGTGCCTTTTTAATCCAGAGAATACGGTAATATCGATGTAATGGTATGCTAATGATGATGATAATGAAAGCGTTGACTGTTGTGGATGTTAAATGGTATCACATTAATGCGCGGCCAACGTACCCCCTTCTCAGCGTCATTCCCGTCATGCTCGGCGCAGACACAGGCTGAGCCACTCACCAACCGCAAGCTGCGCATCACATCGCGTTCACGGGGCTGCCCGGCCAATAGCAAGCCAGGGGCGGTCGGGGTCAAAGGTCAGGACCAGTCAGGATCATAGGTGAAGTTTTGGGGGGATTTGGGGAGGAAGCCGGCGGGCAGGGAGCGAAGGGAAAGGTCCAGTTTGGGAGAGTTCGGATAAAATGAGGAAAATGTTAAAATAAATATAATGTCGGGAGGGTTAGACGCACAACGGACAGGGTGAACGGAAAAGATGGGATGTATTTTAGGAAAGATGGCAAAAATGCCAGAAATTAAATTAAATGCATAACATAAGGAGAGGACATTTTGGGTTGGGGGCGAGAGAGAGAGAGAGAGAGGAAGAGAGAACAGGACGACAGCAGTAAAACAAGGTAAAAAAAATTCGCAGAAAACAGAAACAACAGAATTATGAACAGCACAAAAGAAAGTTGAGATTGGTAATTAAAGTAAAATATGCGATGGTGTCTATGCAAAGGCACACTGATAAGCTGGGATGCTGTGTGGAATTACGTTTTAAACAATAATAATGATGATGATATAATAATAATAAATACTACCACAGGACTTTCTGAACAAGTCATGAGAAAAATGTGCGCGCGCGACAAACGTTCCGAATCATGAACCCAAAAATAAATCGACGTTGGCGCGAAAATATGACGAGAAGTGGAATTCTTCGAATACCAATGAGTCAGTCGATGGGGCGGGGGTGGGAGGGGAGGAGGGGGGGTGGCGGGAGTGGGGGGGGGTTGGGTTTTTACAGAGTCCAAGTTCGACTCCTGGTGACTGCGCCGGCCAAAGTGAATCGCGTTTGAGCAGCTAACGCCGGTCATGCGCAACAGGCCTCCTCCATGCATCGCAGCATTCCCCGTCGCTGGCGTACCAGCGTCTCGTTGGACAGAACCTCCAGCAGGGAGATGAGGTTGTGGCCATCGCGGAGGTCCTCGTAGAGGTCGTTCAGGTGCTTCCGTGCCTGCGGTGACGACGGACGGGACGACAGAACAGGGATACGGACAACGGGGGGGTTAAGTGGGTTTTGCGTTTTTAGGCAGGCGGCGGCGGCGTTGCACGTGGCCTCTGATCCAGCTTTCACTGGTTTCGCCTGGGGGGGGGGGGGAAAGGCAGTACAGCAAGTGTGGATCCCCCAACCTGTTCCAACGTGTATGGGATAAAGTGTTGCCCCCTCTCGCGCACGCGCGCGTCGGTGGGTTTTCTCCGGACGCTCCGGTTTCATCCCACGTGTAAACACTCATTAATTGGCTGAAAATATCTTAATACACAGAGGACCACAGAACTTGGAGGTTGCCGGTGAGTGGGGATTTTATGACTTTCCGCTCGTCTGTGGTTGCTCGCGCATCCGAGTCGTCCCCTATCTCTGTCTCTCTCTCTTCGAGAGCGAGCGAGCGAATGCTGCGTGACGGTGGAGCAGCGTTACGAGTCGAAATTATTGAATGGGCGCTTAAAACGCCCCAGCATCCCGCACCACCGATTAGCACTGTTGGCTATCTGGAGTGTGAAAGAAGTTCAACATACAGTACAAACATATAAGGGGCCTCACGTCATCACATCTCGGCCTGAATCATTGCAGTGCCCAGCCGCAGTTTAATTATTTTAGCCTCGGGGATCCCCTAAAGGCGGCTGCCCCTGTAGTATTAACCAGGGTGTCTGGTGGGATTGAAGCGCAAACCTCTGCGTCAGGTGGCAAACGCGATCCCATACGGCCACAGTCGCCACCCGTGGACGGGTAAAGGAACAGCCCTGCAATTTCCGAGTCATGCCACTGTCACCTATGTCAGTATATATATGTGACAATTCAATGCCATATGGCATTTCAAGAAAACCAAAGAAACCTTCCAATGATAATTTTTTTTACCCTTTTATCTGGCAACAAAGCTGGTCCAACACCATGTGAGACTAGGCTCTAAGGAAAGCTGTCTTGGGTGTGGACCAATCAACTTCAAGGACAGTGCATACATTATTAGAGTTATGTTTTTTGTTTGCATTACGACTGCAGGTATTGTGGTCTATGCAAACATGACTCCTTGTAACAAAAAAGGTGTCAGTTTTGTTGCCAGATAAAAGAGTAAAAAACCAATTATCATATTTTTTATTCTGACAAATGAGGTTCCAATAGTGTAAACCTTCCAATGTTCGCGAGCTAGAGACTAAAAAAACATCGTGAAGGCGGGAGTTGACGATGGCGTCGGAATTCTAGATTAGCCGGGAAAAAAAATCTGCAGCAGGGAAGGGGATGGGCAGCTGTCCTGGCAAAAAAAAAGTTGTGTGGATATATTGCAGGTAGTCTCTGTTGTTCTCCAAGTGTTGGGTTCTATCATGTGAACAAATGTGGCTGGATTTCTATAGCATAATAGCCACACAAATTTATGTCCGAGTTGTGTTCACATATTAACAAATTAGTTGACGTTGCTGCTGCTGCTGGTGTTGTTGGCTAGTGGTGCACAAGGCACACTTAACAAAACACATTCGTCAACTAACAATGTGACCTTAAAATGAAAAATATATGAGGCAACGTTTCGACCAACAGTCCTGCTAATCAGAATATTTGTTTTTACATTGAATTCTCATCAGGCCCCATGGTGTAAACAAGTGCAGTCTCCAACTCGTATCGTCCACTCTCTCTACTGGCCCCCTCTCCATTCATGTGCCATGAAGTAGGGTCATTGCCGGAAACGTCGCCTATTTAAAACAAATTATTTTTAAAGGCCACGCGCTTCTAATTGACACGGAAGGCCTCGAGAGTTTTTCCCGTTCACACCGGATCGTCGTTACGGACAGACGGACGGAGCCGGTTGCGCATTCAAGCCTTCGTTCGACCTTACAAATCGGGGGAAGACGTTCAAAGTTCCAAAATACGCGCACGCACAACCGCATGAGAGCAACATTGTGCTACTCTTCTCACGGCAGGCTGTTGTTAGTCCGACAACAAAACAGTCGTACCACGCCACTCGCGGTGACAGCCAGCAGCACGATAACCATCGGCCGCCACTGTTCACGCGAGTATTTCATGCCGAATGTACCGAGAGCATATAAGCCCCCCCCCCACCCCTCCACATTGTCAGCATCGTTATCACGATGAACATAACAGTTCTTTGCTCGTTGTCTACTCGATGCGACCGTGCGAATCCCAGACCTCGTGCGAACGAACCCAGCAGATTTGTTCGGCACTGGAGGAAGTAGAAAACACCGAGAGGTTGCCCAGTGCTGGCACGAGGTCTGGGTGGGTCGATGGTGGGTGGTGGTGGAATTTGCGCTGCAGACTTCACGACTGTGGCTGGAAGAGGTGGCCTTGGTCACAGCGCTATAGCCGGCGCCACTCAGATCCTGAGTTCGAATCCATGGATACAGCCGCCAGCCATTACACCGAGTTTCTCAAGTGCAGTGGAGGTTATGATCTCAGCCTGATCGGCAAAACACCACCACGTCAAATTGGGTTCTGCACTTAATTTGGCTTCATTCCAGCTCTCTGAGAAATAAATAAATAAATATCGCTTGACTGTCACGCGACGAACGTTTCTCTCTATAGCGGGGCGTGACGGAAAGTGCTGCCCGAAACTTGGGTTGATCAGTCGAGTCATCTGAAGGGACCTGGCTCTGAGATGTGAACGGCATCGCAATTGTAGTGGCATAGAATAAGTAATGCAGCAGCATAGTGCTGCCTGCTGGCAGGGAAGGGGATCTGCGGCTTACAGCAGCCCTGACGTCAGCAGGCCACGTGACACGCCAGAGGGGATATCTGGGGGGAAAGTTACAGAAGGGGCACGTGGGGCAGGTCCCGGGAAGCCGCTGGTAGGTTCTAGAAGGAAGGGGTGTGGCCAGGGCGGAGCTAGGCCACGCTGGGAGCATAAAAGGGGGCTCTGAGCGAGAGCTCGGGGCTGTCGTATGGAGTGGGATCTCCGTTGTGCTGTTGAAGATCGTCGCCATCGTCGCTGTCGTCTTCACTCGACATTGCGCTGCTAGACGGTAGTTGGCTGTCTCGTTTCAGCGCCGTCAGTGTTAGACGGCTCGCGTTGTCTATAGGCTAGCGACCCATGTAGAGTTGTGTATAAGCGAGCGACAGAAGAGTGTGTACCAGCGTAGGGTGTGTGTTGTGCAAAGAGTGCTCGGTTCAATAAAAGAAGTGCCTCCAACTTTTAGCGTCTCCGAGTTAGTCACTACACAATGAATGATAGAGCGGCAGTCAAACGATGGGACAGGCCCGAGAGAGAGAGTATGGCCGCAGCGGAGATGGAGCGAATAAAATCAGTCAAGTGTGCAGGCGCTCGATGGATCGCTCCATCGTGATAAGAAAGATAGCCGTGCCGGCTCGTGGGGGCCTTTGTCCAGCAGTGGATAAGATCGTGGCTGATGGTGGTGATGATAAAGAAGAAAGTAATGTGGATTTTGTGTAATTCACAAGAACCGGCCACTGTGAATCAATGGTGTTCGCCCAGTATGAAGACACGTGCACACCTCACTGCCTCTCTTAAACACTCTTTAAGTAATTAACGGTTATAATCAAGGCATTTCACGACGCTTAACGACTTCACGGCTCACCGTGTTAGGGCACACAAAGACAAAGATCCCCCGTGTAGCCTCAACAGGCGTTTGGGGCAAGTGCCGTTAGCGATGCAGCACCTATGAGGGCTGGCACGGCACACGAAGGGGTGGGTGGGCGGCGCGCCACGCTCGCACAACAAAGGGAAAGAGATGCAGACCCACAGACACGCACGCGCGCGCACCACACACGGTGAGAAAGGATTAGGAATTTAATCAGACATGCTGCATGTGAAATAGCATACCTCCGGTCTTCGGTGCTGAGAGTGGGAACGACGTAACATGAAGGAGAAAGGAAAGGGAAGAATGTAAACAATCACAGCGGAGAGGAGGGGAGCGAGTTGACGACGACGCAGGAGACCAAAACGAGAAGAGGTGCAACAGTTATGAAACGAGATACGAGAGTGGTCTTATTATCTAAACAATCACAGGCAAGGGGAAAGACCTCGACAAGATTACCCGTGATTGTTTAAATATTAAGTATGAATCTCAACCGTAATGACGAGTGGTTTTTAGTTACTGACGTGGCTTTAAATGAACGTTAACATTGCTTTCGGCCGATGCACCCTTCATGTACCCTGCGCCCATCATATCCGGGAAGCTAAACAGAGTTTGGGACTGGTTAGCCTGGTTAAGGGGCGCCACAGTGGCGAGATGGTAACTACCCTGCCTGGTCATGGGTTCGACCCCGACCCTGACGCCTGTATATTTGATCGAGTGGATTCTTCTCCGGGTCTTCGGTTTTTTCTCTCCACATTCAGAATCAACGAGCATTTAGAGCATTTGGCTGCTATACATTTCCACGTGATAAGCCACAACGCTGAGCTATCATGTGGCCAGGTCGCTTCTGAAAAAGAGCCATATAGCTCAGTGGACCTTACCTGGTATGAAAAAAATAGTTTATAGTACTTAGATGAGTCGCCATGATTGTTGAGCACAAATCAAAAGGCCGTACTTGCCAGAGGGGCCAGTGACAAACAGCACTATTACATGTGTCACGACTGGCACCGAGCGCACATGTCTGTTCTGGGGCCGATTAAAACCAATTTCACATTTAAAACAATTCTGGGGGAGGGAGGGGGGTGGGTGGAATATTAAAATTCGCCACCGTGAAAGTTTGTTAAAGCCACACAAAGAAGGAGTCTGATCCAAGTCTAGCAGTGGCTTGTGATCCCTATAATATGCGGGGGGGTGGGGGGGGGTATTAATAACACGACAAGTCGGGGCAGGGTGCCAGCTTTCATTCCAGAGCTATGTAGGGCACCCCCTCCCCCCTCCCCTCTCACCCGCCCCCCACACAGACTAACCAGAGGGCACTGGTGCCCTCTGCACGAGTTGACTATTATGGCAGGCCGCACGAAAGCAATCTTTTCTCTTGGATGTTGCACTTCCAAACGTTTAGTAGCTCTCGTTGTTGTCTGACTGGGGGAGCAAAAGCGCCTTAGCGTTAATTGCCATGTTAAATAGTAGCATCAGTTGCAAACGTGTAGATTCGGCGATTGGTTGATTTATTGACGTATATTTACAACAAATTTGGTGGCGGTGCTGATGCTGCTGCTGCGGTGGGCGAGCACAATTAACACAAAAATGGCTCAATTACAGCGTGCGGCATTAAAAATAAAATGTATAAATTCGGATTAAAGCTTTTTGCAAAACCCGCTTTGCTAGTCATGTAAACTGTGTGCTCTGTGATTGTTTTTCTTTTAAGGCCATAACGCTATGGACAATTGTGGCCTTAGGAACAATTTTGCCATCATGTCTTGCACGTCAAAGGGGGCATCGGCTAACCGCGTCTGGCAGTCCTCGCTCGCGAAACAATGACAATGAGCGATAACGAAACTCACCGGGCAAAACATACTGCGACCGATTGACAATTTGGAGTCGGCTATAAACCACGGCAGCATTGTGGGATGAGACAATGTCAGCGAAGCGTGGCAGAAACGAGCAGGAGGGAGCTAGAGTAGCGTAGCGTAGAGGGGGAGGGCCGGTGGTGAGATGTGAACTACCTCGCACGGTGTACAGGAGGTCGTGGGTTTGATCCCGACCCTGACGCCTGTGACAGTGGTGGCCACTGTCACACGCGGCGTGGCCAACGTTGCCACGAGCGATGTTGTTAATATACCCGCTGGAGTTCGACGTTGGGTTTTGGGGAACTGTATAACAGCACTCCATTATCTTACTATATAGAACTGTTGTTGCGGTCAGGGCTAATACAGGGATGCTGCTACAGTGGTGTGGTGGTTGTTCGTTGCCACGGAGGCTAGGAGATGTTAACTACCTCGCCTGGTATACAGGAGGTCGTGGGTTTGATCCCGACCCTGACGCCTGCTGCAGTTGTATATTCGGAGTTTACGTGTCTCTCTTCCCCGGGTCATCCGGTTTTTCCCTCCACATTTGGAATCAACGTGCGTTTCGAGTATTTGGCTGCTATAAATGTCCACCTGATGATCAGCCACTTCATTGAGCTATCGTTTGTGGCCAGGTCGCTTCTGAAAAAGAGCTGCGTAGCTCAATGGGGGGCCTTACCTGGTAAAATAAAAAAAATAGTTTAGTTTAATAATTTTAATATCAGCCACATCTGCCCGTGTGGGCGAACCACAAATGTATATATCTGCACCCGGCACACCACATCAAGTATATACATATATTGTATTAAAAATATATATCCTCGTCTGTTAATAAGTGCAATTATCGCCCTGAATCCAACTAGTTTCATCACTAACTTCATTGTCGGATGAACGGTATTTTAACAGTTATTTGTCAAAGTCAAATTTCGCTCGCGGGAACATTATTTAACATTCTTTTCAAGTTTGTGCAGTATTTTCGATGTCCCCTGCAGTGCGGTTGTGTTTTTGAGCCCACTTCTATTTGCGTCACTGTTAGTACTTCATCATCTTTTATCGCGTCTGTGATAAACGATGTGGTGGCCCAAGACGTGCCACATCCTGGTCTCTGAAATGTTCACATCTGGTGAAACAACAGCGAGCCCTGAAACCTCGACCACCTTCGCTCTGGCCGTGGCTGCTGCTGTCCCACGCGCCACCCCACTCCAGTCTCGCACGGCCAGCGAGACAAACGCGGGGGGGGGCCTGGTGCGAGGCTCTGTGGGGGTGGCTTTGTGGGTGGCTCGGCTGGCTGGCTCGCTGGCGACAGCTTTGTCGGCAGTCGACCGCAGACGAAGCCGCGATCGCCGCGCCGGGCCCTCGTGGGCCGCAGTTGGCGTCCGACAAAAATAATCGGCGAAAATTCCCGGCATTTGGGTGGGGGGTAGGCGAGGGGTAGGGGGGGGGGCGGTCGGCTATAGTCTTTCATTTGTGCGCAAGACATTTTTGGATGGAATTCAGGCAGTGGGAGGGAGGGAGGGGGGAAGCCGGGGAGGGTAGTGGGTGATGCGTGGGAGTTGACGAAGAGGTTGGAGGGGAGAGGGGGGCGAGGGCGTGGGGTGGGACGGTAAGGTGGGGGGGGGCAGGCCACGTGTGCTGGGAGAGGAGAAGCCCCCCTCCCGGCCCAGCTGTCGCACGCCGGCAGTCTGCAGAATGCGCGTCAATCGATGGGGCGAGGGAGGCCAGGCGGAACTCGCAACACCGACGTCCCGCGGCCGATTAGACGGCGCCAGTCGTAGCCGCCAACGCCCGTCGTCGTGACGAGGTGACCCCCCCCCATCCGATTAGCACGGTTGGTTACGTACGGTGCGAAAGAAGCCCCAAACGTACGTACATCATGCGAGACGTTTTGCCCGTGCAGTACCACGGGAAAGGAAGGGGAAGTGGAGGCAAG
This sequence comes from Lampetra planeri, assembly GCF_965212315.1. Taxonomy (NCBI): domain Eukaryota; kingdom Metazoa; phylum Chordata; class Hyperoartia; order Petromyzontiformes; family Petromyzontidae; genus Lampetra; species Lampetra planeri. The sequence goes on along the minus strand of NC_136108.1, from coordinate 31,477,158 downwards.
GATATTGTAGCATGTGTAGAAGAAGAAAAAGAAAAGTTATTGGCGAGGTTAATGGATGCCGGCACGGAAGTTCCCAAGACGAGACAGACAAGAGGGCACGGCTCACGGATGAGCAGCAGGAGGAGGAAGAAAGGAGGAGCGGCCGGGCAGGAGGGCAAGGGGGGAGAAGGAATGACCGGGTTAAAGTTTCCGGGGGCGAGTTGCGGGGGGGATTAGAAGACAGTGATGATGAGAGGGAAGGGAAGAGGGGGGGAGAGGAAGCAGCGAGCGGCGGTGAGCTGGACTGAGGAAGAGCGTTGGTCGCAAGTAAAGTCACGTGATTTACGGGAGGCGTTGAGCCGATTTAGATTTCGGGATAACATTGCCATCACCGGACTCCCAACTTGAGAGCCCCCTGGTTAAATCACAAGCGACTGCCTGGATTCGAACCCAGGATCGATCTCACGAGGTGCCAGCTCATCACCACTGACCTCTGAGTTGGTGGCTCAGAGGTCACCGCAAGATAATCGGGTGAATGTTTTTTTCTTGTTCTCAATGTGGGGGTGCCTGACGAGGCGGCATGCAAGCACAGACGCTGACGCACGGCCCAAGCGTTCACCAACAGCTGCCTGACACATGCATGCGTGTGTGCATATGTATATAGATACACACACACACGCACAAGCAAATACAAGCATCCCCTGTGTGGCCTGCATAGACTGTCGGGCCAACAGTTGTTATCGAGCACCACTTGGGGCTTCAACGGCACACGAATGGGGATGGAGTGGCCCACACCGAACCCGACCGCCTTTGTCTCCCCAGGGCTGACGTTGTACACGGAGCCGCAGCCTACGACTCGGGGCTGAGCGCTTCATGTCGGTCAGAATCGATCATTTACAAACGTCTTCTTGGTTCTTTCGGTAAAGTCACGTAGAAGGAAAATAATAAAATAATGAAAATAAAACATAATAAAATAATTCTCACGACGTTTCGGCCACAACGCAAGCAGCCGTCTTCAGGTGGAAAACAGGTCTGTCATTTCAGACTCTGCCTTCTCGACAGGCTGCTTGCGTTGTGGCCGAAACGTCGTGAGAATTATTTTATTATGTTTGATTTGTATTATTTTATTATTTTCCTTCTACGTGACTTTACCGAAAGAACCAAGAAGATGAATCCCTGCAGTCACGTAAGCTTTAAATCGACATTTACAAACGATTCGAATAACAGGTCGAGTCCCGGTCGGCACACTGCGACTTGCGATCCGGAGGTCGCCGGTACGATTCCATCTCCCGGCGCGACAATGGGGGGAGGGGGGGGGGCGAGTTTATTGAATGAATTCCCCCCCCCCTCCACCCTCTGCCTCTGTCCACCCAGCAGCGGTGCGAATGGGTGCACCGCAGTTAGTTGATCTTCCACGATGTCGGCGTGGAAGAGTAGGCCAAAAATCACTCTGGAGGTGAATCTTTAATTGAGGTGCCTCGAGTGGAGGCCCTTTTCTGCCAGCGGTGGCACGAGAGCGAGCGATTGCAGGTCTGCGCCTTTAACCGTTGCGTAAATAACCACGGCAAATTGCTGCCCTCTCGACTGTCGGGCCCCAACGGGCGTGTTCGTTCAAGGCCTAGAGAGCTTCAACAGCCACTGACAAAACGGGACGGTGGAAACGAGACAACACCAACAAGGAACTGAATTGTGACAGCCGAATTGTGACCCTGCGTTGTGCTATCGTGGAACAGGGAGGAGTGAATCATGTCCGTCAAACACAATTACTCGCAGATTCCCAGACAGCGTTGATTGCTCTTCTGTCTAAGTGCCCGAGCGGTTTAAACAGCTGCCCTGTCCGGGCCTTGCCAGGTGGCTCGAGCGGGAGAGAGTGTGCGGCTCGCGATGGAAAAGGTTGCGAGTTCAAGTCGTGGTTGGGGGGGGGGGGTTGACTCATCCCATCATCCTTTCTGGGGGCTGAAAAATGCGTGGTTGTCCTATGGATGCATACTCGCCCCTGTCACAGGAACTTCCACCGCTAGCTGAGAGTAGCAATGCGTCAATGCTCATTTGAGCAGGAAATTACTTTTGAGTTTTACTTCGATTCGCGACCTCAAACTGGGAGATTCTGTCCAGCGACTTGGGCTTACACGCCACAACCGAAAGCGATGTTGCAGCTTTTTTGAAGCTGATGCTGAATCGTGCAAGGCTGCGTTATCCGATGTGCCCGAAGATGAATTGCCAAGTGCGACGGGCGGATCGGAAACGCGGACGCCGATGAAAGAAAACGAACCAAATGCTGCCAAGTGCGCAAAGCGAGGCTCGAGAGGTGCACGCTGGGAATTGCAGAGCGAGAGAGACAGCAGGAGGAGCAGCACCCCCCTGTTGGCGGGAATGGGCAGGGCGCGTCCCCTAGCAGGGAAGAGGGCCGACGGCAGAGGTCGCAACCGGGTACCCGATACCCGTACCCTACCCGATACCCGGCTACCCGTACCAGGCCGGGTATGGATAGCCGTTTGCGACCCTGGTGCGGCCGGGTACGGGTACGAGTAGGCCGTGAGTCACTGGTGAGTAACTGTTTGTCACTCATTTCTCAACGTCTTGTGTCTTCTCACAATTCAAGTTCCTAGAATCAACCGACCCGCGCCTGCAACATGGCTTCATCCCAGAGGTCGCAATCAGGTACCCGATACCCGTACCCTACCCGTACCCGGCCGGGTACGGGTAGGGTACGGGCACGGCCGGGTACGGGTACGGGTGCCCGTTTGCGACCCTGGTGCGGCCGGGTACGGGTACTGGTAAGGAATCAAAACCCGTTTGCGACCTCTGCCCCGTGGTGCCCTTATAAAACTCAACGTTCAACCTACTCACGCCGGCTTGTGCCTGGAAGAGGGCCGACGGATGAGGCACTAATCTTGGCAAGTGGCAACCACAGAGAAGCAACAACAGATCCGGGAGGATGGAGCGACGCGATGAGCTACGGCGTGCGACGCTGCCGCACGATGGATTGCGGCATCGTGGGCAATGACCACGGGCGGTGGCGACGAGCACGAGCGGGGCGGCCTTCATCCAAGAGTGCACGGACCGCAGGCTCACGACGACGACGAGGATGATGTTATATTCTTGGTTCTTTCAGTAAAGTCACGTAGAAGGGAAATTAAAAAGAAAAAATAGTTTTATATTTTGATTATTTTATTATTTCCCTTCTACATGACTTTACCGAAAGAACCAAGAATATGAATCCTGCAGTCACGAAAGCTCTAAATGGAAATTTGAGGATGATGTCGTCGGATAACTGCGGCCGCATCTCAAGGCTGCCGTTCGTAGATGGAGGCGGGGAGTCTGTGATGGTAACAAGTGGCGCGAAAGCGAGGGAGGGGAGGGGAGGAAGGAGGAAAATGGGCGCTGCGCCCTGCGCCAGAAAGAAGCAAGGGGCGTGAGCGATGCCAAATGAGTGGAGGAAGAGGCATTCAGCCAAGGACAGCGCGTGCTGGAGTGCAGCAGCTCGCTCAAACATCCACAGTTCACGTTCAGAGACCGGTTGGGGCAAGTGCCGCTCAGCGAGTCGCACCGAAGAAGGCCTGCACGGTACTCGAGTAGGTGGGTGGCCAGCACCGCGCCCGCGCCCGGGGCTGCCTTTGCCGATGTTTACAAGCCGTGTCAGGCACTCGCTTAAGGCCGAGTCGACCTAGGGGAGGCCCGGTGACCGGTTCAGATATTCGCCACTGGTTTTGGTCGCGAGCGGTAATCGAACTCGGGTCGGGGCAGGTTCGTAGCGCAGCGCGTTCACCACGACACTAACCGCTTTGCAATCTACTGCAGGCACTCGGAGGCCCAGGACTGATTCACACACACACAAATTGAAAGAGGAACAGGAGGCCTTGGTGTGGCTGTAAACCCTCATAGCTGCCCGGCCTTACAAATTCCAAAACAAAGAGTCACTTACCACACACAACACGCTGTGTCAACGTCACAAAATAATAATAGGAAAAAGGGATTTATTCTAATAGATGGGGGGTGGGGGTCGAGATGGGGGGTGGGGGGGGGGGCAATGATGGGGGGGGGGGGCTGATGCCGCACGGACAAATATTCTCAAGTTGACATTCGCCAGGTGCCACGGACGGGCGGTCAGCCAAGTTCAAGCGCGGCGACGTGGGCGACGTGGGGGGCCCTCTGCTTGAATAGTTTGCCGAGCGAACGCTGCGTCCGGCTCGCGAGATAAATTGCGCGTCTTGGATTGGAGTCTGTTGAGGGCGCGCCACGCACACGGGGCCCTTCAGTGACGCGACCTGACCAACAAAATAAAAATCAACTACGAGTCTGCGCGTCGGAGCTTTGTTGTGCTCCGTCGCCTTGCGATCCCACAAAATCGCGGGGTTTTAGCCCGAACCCCCGGACAAGAAAGGGGCCAGACAGGGCACGTTGGAGAAACGCGACGTTGTGCATCGCGGGGTCTGTTGTAACAACGGTCCTGTTCTTTCTCCCCCCCTCTCCGTGCCTCGGGCGGCAGAGAAAAAAAAACCCAATCCCTCCGCCCTGACAGCAGAGGTCGCAACCAGGTACCCGATACCCGTACCCTACCCGATACCCGGCTACCCGTACCCGGCCGGGTACGGGTACGGGTAGCCGTTTGCGACCCTGGTGCCGCCGGGTATGGGTACGGGTAGGCCGTGAGTCACTGGTGAGTAACCGTTTGTCACTCATTTCGGGTAGGGTACGGGTACAGGTAGGGAACGGGTACCCGTACCCGACCGGGTACCCATTTGCGACCCTGGTGCGGCCGGGTACGGGTAAGGAATCAAAACCCGTTTGCGACCTCTGCCTGACCGGTGGCGCTACCTACGCGTGACGGATCTGTGAACCGATACACGCCGGCGAAGCCAGAGAGAGAGAAGCCACAAAAGCGAAATTCTGGCGAGCCGATGGGGAATCGAGCGACTACCGCTATTTGTGTCCGGACTTGTATCACCGCCCCGCGCAGCCCGTACCACGTGCGGCACATGTACAATCGGCTGCGCGCTCAAGGGTGAGCGAGCTGGAATGACCGAGCAAGTTAGAAACCGCCAAATACTAATACTAATTATTTTAAAAATTCCAGAAAAGCATCATGCCTGACAATGAATTTCAAGAATCTTTTTCAGTCTAAAGGCGTTTTTCAGGCGTGCCCTACTTTATCAGGATTATTTGGCCACTTCTAAAGATGTTTTTTTTTACAATTTCCACGCGCAGGTGGTGTCCCAAAGTGCCTCGCGACCAACAACGAACAGCACCATCAAAATTGTAATCCATGAGCGTTTACACGATTATTGAAATGGCCAAGGCTGTTTTAAGAATTTGTGAGGATAAGTGAGACGATGGGAAGGGATTCTAAAGTCGAGCAGTGCGGGCGAAGTAAACGTAAACAGAAGTGTTGTTCATAATAAAAGTTCTTGTTGTTGTGACCTGCAGTGTGGGTGAGAGGGTGAGTGAGCGAGGCAGCAGACGGGTGGACAATTAAAATGGGTGGATGAGGAATTGCACGGCGAAGTGAGTGAGTGGAGTGAGTGTTTATGACATTGTGGTGCAGTGGTTGAACACTGTGGATGAGACCAAACAGTCAAGTGTCTGGTAGCCCGAGCCTTCAAAATGGGTCGAGGAATAAACGAGTGAAGTTCAAGGAAGCAGCAAACCAGGGTAGTAGCGATAGAAGAGTGACAGGGAGGTGGCTGACCGTCGGTGAGCGAGCGAGTGACCGGAGCGAGTCGCTGAGTGATGCACAGTGAATCACCCTGACCGCTTTAAGCCAACTTCTCTCGGGTGCAGCGAGGGAGGAGGAAACTGGGGGCTCCACCCCAGCATTGACGACCACGTTGAGTTTGGTGTGGCAGAGGAGGCCACAATCGCAGAGGAAGCCACGAGTGGTTTCATCACAACTGTGGCCAGACCCGCACGTCTTCCCCGCCGAATTCTTGACAATTTGCCTGAGCTTGGCTGAAGGATGCGCGAGGCATTTCCTCTGAATTAATCATTCCTTAAAATGATTTTACGAAACTGCTGCACCCATTTGTCAAAGTCAGCTCATGCTCATATTTATTTACATTCAAATTCAAATGAGGACAACAGTAATGCCCTATATTTATTTATTTATACAAGGACGTCTCTCGCGGAGTCTCAAGACTCTTTTTCAGGAGGGCCCCTGCTAGATTGATATGTTTGTCAAAATTGTATGAATGGGAGTTTGGCTTCGTGTGGAGATTAAAGTAGAGCACCTGGAGAAAACTCGCCACGCCCTGGTTACACCCACGACAGATAAATCGCATTGAATAGCTTCCTCAACACGAACGCCAACACCAACCATCCATCACCAAGGGGCATCATCCATCACGTGTGCCACAATAACCTCAATCAAGGGCTGCCGTTCTGAATTAAACCGTGCCCATCTGCTTCCGATCAGCGCGTGATTGGAACCAAGTGGACCGTTCCACGATTCGGTGTCCATTTGGCCCTGGTCGTGTTTGGATAGCTGGAGCTGCTTGCCCACAGCGCGGGGAGGAGGCTTTTCCGACAGCAGGGACACGTCGGTTTTGTTGGAACGCGTCAACGACGCGGCGAAATAATTGTTGCTGTCCGTCTGTCCAATTCGTCCCTCCGCCGGTGGCAAGATTTGTCCGTCTGCTGAGACGAAGACCTCTGGAGACACCGCCGCAAAGACTCGCGGGGAAACAAGCGACGAACGACGGGGGACGTCGGTCGGCGTGGACATCCGTCACCTTCGCCACTGCGGCGCCCCATCCTCCTTTCCCCTTTCTGCCACTTCCCCCCCCCCGCCGGAAATGTAAGTGCGATTAATTAAGTCGATGAAAAGCGGCGTAGTCCGGGCTGCGAGACGTCAACGATGCTGGAATCCGCGCCAAGCCCTTTGTATTGTGTCACACGTCCTCCGCAGTGACAATACGTCCGTTATACTGCCGCTCGACCGATGCATTTGGTGAAAATTTCGTGAGAGCCTTCCCGACTGATTAGCAGCGGTAATTCTTTTTGGGGGTTTTATAGAGTCGGGGAAAAAGTAAAAAAATTGGGATGAGCGCCGAGCTTCGGGGCAGCGATGCGGCGAGTCGCGGTCGCTGGCGGCTGTTGCGCCGGTGGCGGCGCAACAGCCCGGCGGAGGTGGCATCGAGCGTTGCCGGCGTCACTCTCTCTCTCTCGCGCTCTCTCTCTCGCTCTCTCTCTCTCGCTCTCTCTCTCGCGCTCTCTCTCACCTTCATCAGGTGCTTGTTCACCCATTTCGTGAAAGTTTTCTTCTGAACGCGGTCTCGCTCATCTGCAGGGGTTCACGCCACAGAGACACGGACACACAACAACAACAACACGTCATACGCCGCCCCACGTTAGCCTCGCACGCCCATGTACGGGGGCACAAGTGCCGCTCGCGATCACGCGCACGCGCCCCTCTCCGCGCCTGCCGCTATTATGGATAATATTGGTCGTAAAAACCCCATACGTGTTAAATCGGCCAATATTGTAATTCATCTAAAAAATTACACTTACAGGATCCGACCCAAAAATCAATTACGAATAACAGGAAGCAGACAGCACTTACTGCAGACCACTTACCAATCGACCCACCCGTATAAGAGGAGGAGGTCACTCCTCTTATCCGGGCATGGTTCTATTGTGGAGGATGGATTATGACGACAATCGCATCGCGTGCCTACGGATAACGGGAGTTTCATTCGCTGGATTTGCCAGCAAGACGTGTGGAACAGTTTTTTTTTTAAAATCACGACTATAAAAGGGCAGCAAAATTAATGCCACCACTCTGCCCTACAAACACAATTCACCGCAAAGTCGAGACAATGTTAAGTAATCAAAGTTATATTTAGATGGAGTGCTCTTGCCAACAGCATCTTGCAACCCAGCAGAATTCGTTCAAGGAAATCCTGGCTCAGCTGGCGAGACCCATAAGGTCAAAGCCCAGTCCCAGAGTTGGCTGCTTAAACGAATGCTGTTGGATGATATTGCTCCGGGGAGCCCAAAAGGGCTGATTGGGCTGACAAGATGCTGTGCATCTATGTGGAGGCCACCACAGAACGAACGGAGCTCTGCTTTATATCGACCCTGCTTCTGCACGCGTGTACGCTGGACTTCTTTAGCACCGCACGTAGCCAACCGTGCCAAAGCGGAGGCGCTGTTTTGTGGAAGTCACCGCGCGTGTCTCTGACGGGGCTTATCGCTCGCAACGGCTCTGAGCGGCGAGGGATGGGTAAAGTGCTGTCAGTGCGTCTGGCTGCGAACGCGACAGGCCGGACAACAATAAATGGATAAAAACACAAACAACTCTCTCGCAACGACAAAAAGAAGAACGCGCTCGCGTGCAGACGCACGGCGCGAGAGAGGGGCCTCTGTAAGCAGACTCGCTCAACCCTGCTAACCTGCTCACTGGAACAAATGTAAATAGATCCCCCGTGTAGCCTTTAACAGACCTGTTGGGGCAAGCGCTGTTAGCGAGCAGCTATGAAGGCCGGCACCGCACACATGGGAGGTGGGTGGCCAGCACCACGCCCGGCCGCCTTTGTCTCCCTCGTGGCGATGAATTACACACCGCCACCAGGTACTCATGTGAGGCCGAGTCGACCTAGGGGAGGCCCGGGCTCGGCTCAGATACTTGTCTCCCTTGTTGGCCGTGAGCACGCACAACAGACCTGCTGACAAGCGGTTACCGTGGCACTTATATCGTCAGAGGGCCCTAATCAGTCAAACTCATCCCTTCACCGCTCGTGAACGACAGTGGCCACCACTCCCCTACTCCCACCACTCCTGTGTGCCCCCCCCCACCCCCCGCTCCCTCCTTGGTTCGGGCTGTCGCCTCCGAGGCACAAACAAAAACAAAGCTAGGACGTCTCCCGGGAAAAATAACATTTCACGAGACCGGAAGAGGAGATAACGACAAACAAAGTGCTTGCCGCAAATGAACCGCAATTCCTTTGATGCCGATCTCGTCCAGAGCGGAGTTCTCATCACGAAAACTCCGCTCATCCTCGTAGCAGCGGCTTTTCGTTAACCATCGAAGGATGGCCACCGCATCGCGCGCTTTCAGGTGCGCTTCTGCGGCCGTCTGGAACGCTCTTCCTTCCGACTTTAGGAAGCCACTGGAGCTATGCATTTAAAAAAAAAATCTGTATTGAAAACTCATTTATTTAGAACTCACTTTTATGTTTAGTTTGTTGGCCTTCAACACCACCCCCCGCACCTCCGATTAGCGCGGTTGGCTACGTACGGTGCGAAAGAAGTTCAACGTACGTACGCGTACATAATACAACGGACGCAACTCGGGGATGATTTTCATGTCATCCCAGTGTACGTGGAAAGTTGAGCCAACAGTTTTAAAGAGCGCATAGCAACGTTGCCTCGAACGGTGGCAGGGTTTGCTGGGAAAAGACTCATTCACACCCTGTACCCCGCCTAACAAATGACAGCTCAAGACGCTTTTCAGTAAATATACAACACTCATCCCTGGTGTGGGTGGGTTCGTCGTGTGTTTGTTAGCACAGTCTGGTAACCGCGCGAAGCAAACGTAAAGACTCAAATTCGCTTCAAGAGACTTCTGGTGAACACCTTTTGTCCGCGACGAGATGGTTGAGAGGGTTTCTAAGTTATCCATCTCTATATCTATATGAACCCATGATGCTCCACAAAACGGCGCAGAATGGATTGGATTTTTCAGTTTTACTTCAATTAGGGGGGGGTGGGATTGGACTGGAGGGGGGCTGTGATTGCCGGCTCAGGGGTCTCCTTATAACACGAAGTAGCAGGAGGCTTTAGCCACCAATGTCATTCATAATAGAGGGTGTTTTGGGTTAGATCGCGTCAATATATAACTGTGTCGTTAAACCCGCCACCACCCGACACGGCCAACGAGTAAGGGTTGTCACGTAAACAGAACGTGGCCAATTGGGGGTGGGGGTGGTGGGGGGTGGTGGGGTGGTCGTATGGGGGTGGTGGGGTTTTGGGGGGTTTGGGGAGTGGTGTGGTGGGGGTGGTGTGGGGTGTGGTGGGTTCGGGGGTTTGGAGTGTGGTGTTGGTGGTGGGGTGGTGGGGTGGGGGTGGCGGTGGTGTGGTGTGTGGTGGGTTCGGGGGTTTGGAGTGTGGTGTTGGTGGTGGGGTGGTGGGGTGGGGGTGGCGGTGGTGTGGGGGGTGGTGGTGTGGTGGGTTCGGGGTGGTGGGTGGGGGTATGGTGGGTGGGGTGGGTGGTGTGAGTGGGGGTATGGTGGGAGGTGGTGGGAGGGGGTACGGTGGGTGGGGTGGTGCGGGTGGGGTGGGGGTATGGTGGGTGGTGGTGGTGGGTGGAGGTATGGTGGGTGGGGTGGTGTGAGTGGGGGTGGTGCGGGTGTGGTGGGGGTGGGGGTATGGTGGGTGGTGGGGGTGGTGATGGTGTGGGTGGTGGTGGGTGGGGGTGTAAGGGAGAGGGTTGTGGCTAACCTCGGGAGTGACACGTGACACACCTCGCCCAACAGGAACTCGCGCACGACAAGTCGCCCCGTGAGTGACAGAGCGCGGGGAGGGGGGGCAGACGCAACTTGCGGAGCCTGAGGCGGATCGCGCACTCCCAGCGGGCGCTGGGTCACATCAAACTCGTGGTGCGGTAAGGGGCCGTCCATAAATGACGTCACGCGATTTTGGACAATTTTTGACCCCCCCCCCCCCATTGTCACACGGCGTCACAGTCAGACCCCCCCTCAAATATGACGTCACAAAGCTCTGTCCCCCCCCCCCCAAATATATATAAAACATGCTTCAAATCACTTTAAACTATTGTCCTTGTAGTGCGTATTTAATGTGGCGCTGCACTCTGATGTTGTAGGAGAAAACGTTTATTAAAAGTATATTTCATTAAGTGGAACGTGTTGTCTATATTTATTTAAAGTTGCGAATTTTGATGTGACGTCACATTTCTCAACCCCCCCCCCTCGTCACACATCGTCACAAATGTCTGACCCCCCCCCCCTAGGTGCGTGACGTCATTTATGGACGGCCCCTAACCAATAGAAGAAAAATGTCTTGAACATCTCCGCGCTGTTGGTCACTCGCAAATAGAAACCGCGGAGCGCGTATCACCAATGTATCACACGACCAACGCGAAGGGAGAGGCATTGCCAT